>NC_134085.1:26035720-26338750 GCF_000715075.1 Nicotiana tabacum
ATATATGCTTTAATTATTTAGAACTCGGGATAGACCGCTTAGCGAACTCCACGGCCTTACCCAAAACAATAAATACGCTAATCGCTTTAGGCGCGCATTTTAATAATCTTACCTTCTTAAACTCGGGTGTGCATTTCATGCGACTCAAATCCAAATCCCAAAACATTGAATAAAAACATGTTCCGGATTGCGGGTGCATTTTATATGACGCCATCCGAAGACATGTTCTTAAGCGATGTTCACATTCCTTTAAAAATATAATAAAAGCGGTAAAGAACTAAAATTTGCACATGAGCTCATAATTGTATAAAATCAGATAATCAAGCCGAATATGACAGTTGAGCGACCGTGCTAGAACCACGGAACTTGGGAATGTCTAACACCTTCTCCCGGGTTAACAGAATTCCTTATCCGGATTTCTGGTGCACAGACTATTAAATAGAGTCATTCTTTTCCTCGATTCGGGATTAAATTGGTGACTTGGGACACCCTAAATATCCCAAGTGGCGACTCTGAAATAAATAAACAAATCCCGTTTCGATTGTCCTTTAATTGGAAAAAACTCCTTCACCCCTCGTGGGGGCGGAAAAAGGAGGTGTGACAGCTCTGGCGACTCTGCTGGGGAGAAATACCCAGAACCACTAGTTCAGGGTTAGAAATCGAGCTTAGAATAAATTGTTATGTTTAGCTTTATCTGATTTTCTTACATGATCTGTGCTTAATGTGCTAACTAACTGCTTTTACCGCTTTGATATTTTGTGAACTGTATATAAACTGTGCCGAAACTCATATCCTCTCTGAGTCTTCTGAATCATGAAGAAGGGTGTACTTCGTACGACTTCTTTTCTGTATAGTGTCAAATCCCAATTTAGAATGAGATTCAGACAAGTTGCTAAGCCGGTGAAGCTTCTGTATTCCCGGTACGCTGCCTCCCCTCGGCTCGAGCTGTCCGCTCGGGTAAGCCAAGTCTAGCACAAACACCCAGATTCTGAACCTAGAATAACTCAACTTCATGTCAGATCCCTAGTAGGAACGCTTATCTGCATCATGTGCATTTTTGACTTAGGGGACTCAACACAGGGGTTGGGTCCATCTAGGAATAGCAACCTGAAACATAAAAGACCATCCTGATGCATCTTACTCAATGCTGTGCATTCATTTGTTTTAGACTTGCATGACGACCGGCTTTGAATATTGAAAAAAAAGGGAAAATAGCAGTGTATAGGGTTAATCTTTTGATTGAAAAAATAACAATGTCCAAATAGTGTCGAAACTCTGACGAAATTTTGAGGAAAATATTTTATTTTTAATATAGTTGTTTTATTCAAAAAAAGGGGGTCTATCATTTTTAGTTTGTCAGGTCTGCAGAAATGGAAAATGAAAAAATAATTTGTCCTGTTATGGGAAAAGAGACTTGATTTTTGTTTTAGTTTATTTGCCAACGAAAGTAAAAATAGTTTTTTTAGTTTGTTTCATTGGGTGATTACTCCGTGGTCAAACAGTTGAAGAAAACACCGGCCCAGATCTCGCTGTTATCATTACTGATCCATTCATATGAACATCGTCGGGCCCTGATGAAGATACTGAATGAAGCTCATGTGCCCAACGAGATTTCAGTAAACCACCTTGAAACGATTGCCAACAAATTTTTTGAGGTGAACAGGGTAACATTCTCTGATGATGATCTGCCAGTGGAGGGCATGGAACATAATAAAGCTCTCTACTTAACTGTCAAATATGAAGATTCGGCAGTTGCTAGGGCATTGGTGGATAACGGCTCAAGTGCCAATATTTGTCCATTATCCACCCTGAACCAGTTGAAGATCGACCACGGGAGAATCCACAAGAACAACATTTATGTCCGAGGGTTTGACGGAAGTGGGACAGCCACTGTGGGGGATATTATACTTGAGCTGAACATCGGTCCGGTACAGTTTACCATGGAGTTCCAGGTATTAGATGCCGCGGTATCTTATAACCTTTTGTTGGGACGACCATGGATCCACGCGGCTAAAGCAGTGCCATCCACCTTGCATCAAATGGTCAAGTTCGAGTGGGATAGACAAGAGGTCGTGCTATACGGCGAGGACACTGCATGCACCAAGGGAGGCGTCATTGTGCCCTTCATAGAGACCAATGATGCTAAAGGTCCCTGGGTTTACCAGATTTTCGACGCAGTATCGGCAAACAAGATTCCCAAGGGTGAGATCATTCATCACCCTAGGGTAGCTCCCACAACGGTCATGATGGTTTCAGAGATGTTGAGTAATGGGTTTGTGCCGGGAAAAGGCCTGAGGGCTGAGCTTCAGGGGATTGTTCAACCTGTCTCCTTGCCCAAGAATTTGGAGACCTTTGGATTGAGGTTCAAACCGACTGCGGCAGATGTAAAGCGAGCGCGGAAAATGAAGAAGAGAGTTTGGTTTCTTCCCAAACCTGTTCTGCGTCGCTCAAGATCCTTTATTAGAGCAAGTGCCATGGGGTCACCGGTCCCAAAAATTCTCGGACCATTGATTGGGATAGACGGGGACTTGAATCAGAGCTTCGAAAGACTGTTCACTAATGTCAATATGGTAGAAGTTGGAGAGAGTTCCAGTGGAGCAGACATACAGTTTGTGGGGCCTGAGGCCAAAACCAACAATTGGATGGTTACTCCACTTCCTATCCGGGGGGAGTCCTGGTAGTAGGCTTTGATTTTTGTTTTCTTGTTTCGGATTATTCCAGGGTGTAATCCAAATCTCATTTTGTTTTGTAAAAGTGTGAACCCTGTTATCCCGCAATTTTAATAAAATTCTCTTCTCTTGTCTCATTTTAATTTTGTTTTGTTCTTTTTTTTCTTTCTAAACAGTTCTCTTTTTACTGGTTCTAATGACATGGCATGCACAGCGGATCTTCGACCTAGTCTAATAAATCAATCCGACTCCGACTTAATGATACAAGAGATCGATTGTGATGATGAGTCTGAATATGACGAGGATGAAGCCTTCGAAGAAATAAAACGAGAATTGTGCCAATATGAAGAGAAACTCAAGCCTAATCTGTATGACACCGAGGCTGTGAATCTAGGGGATGCAGATAATGTCAGAGAAACCAAAATCAGCATCCACATCGAGCCAAACATCAGGGAGGAATTAATCAAAACCCTCATTGAGTTCAAAGATGTTTTTGCATGGTCATACAATGATATGCCGGGATTAAGCACCAATCTAGTGGTTCACAAGTTGCCCACTAACCCGGCATACCCTCCGGTCAAGCAAAAACTGAGGAAGTTTAAAACAGAGATGAGTGTGAAGATCAAAGAAGAGGTGACTAAGCAGCTGCATGCGAAAATTATTCGGGTCACCCGATATCCCGATTGGTTGGCCAATGTGGTACCAGTGCCGAAGAAGGATGGGAAAATCAGGGTATACGTCGACTACCGCAATCTCAACAAAGCAAGTCCTAAGGATAATTTTCCATTGCCCAACATCCATATCCTGATCGATAATTGCGCTGGGCGCGAGATCGGATCCTTTGTGGACTGCTATGCAGGATATCATCAGATCTTAATGGACGAAGAAGATACGGAAAAGACAGCTTTCATTACACCATGGGGAACTTACTGTTACCGGGTAATGCCATTCGGATTGAAAAATGTTGGCGCAACGTACATGCGAGCAATGACTACTGTGTTTCACGACATGATACACAAAGAAATTGAAGTGTACGTAGATGATGTGATCATAAAGTCTTGGCGTCAGGGAGACCATGTAGCAGACCTAAGGAAGTTCTTCCAAAGACTACGAAGGTATGATATTAAGCTCAACCCGGCCAAATGCGCCTTTGGGGTTCCATCAGGAAAGCTGTTAGGATTCATCGTCAGTCGACAGAGTATTGAGTTGGACCCATCCAAGATCAAATCCATCCAAGATTTGCCACCACAAAAGAACAAAACGGAGGTAATGAGTCTGTTAGGGAGACTAAATTGCATCAACAGGTTCATTGCTCAACTCACAGCGACTTGTGAACCCATATTTCGGCTGCTGAAGAAAGACGTTGTGGTAGACTGGACGGCGGAGTGTCAAGAGGCTTTCGACCAGATCAAAGGGTATCTGTCCAATCCACCTGTGTTGGTTCCACCTGAGCCGGGGAAACCATTAATTCTTTATCTGACGGTCCTGGAGAATTCGTTTGGCTGCGTATTGGGGCAACATGACATTACCGGGAGGAAGGAGCAGGCCATTTATTATCTTAGGAAGAAGTTCACAGTGTATGAGGTCAAGTACACTCAACTTGAGAGGACATGTTGCGCCCTAACTTGGGTGGCTCAGAAGTTGAAGCACTACTTATCCTCATATACTACTTATCTCATTTCACGTCTGGATCCTTTAAAGTACATTTTTCAGAAACCTATGCCTACGGGGAGGTTAGCAAAATGGTAAATTTTTCTCACAGAGTTTGATATCATCTATGTGATGAGGACGACCATGAAAGCCCAAGCGCTGGCCGATCATTTGGCTGAGAATCCCGTTGATGAAGAATACGAGCCTTTGAGGAAGTATTTTCCTGACGAAGAAGTAATGCATACAGGTGAACTGGAATTACCCGAGGAACCAGGTTGGAAGCTTTTCTTTGATGGGGCCGCAAATGCGAAAGGGGTTGGAATAGGAGCAATACTCATTTCTGAAACAGGACGTCATTATCCTGTTACAGCTCAGCTACGCTTCTATTGTACCAACAACATTGCTGAGTATGAAGCATGCATTTTGGGTCTGCGACTAGCTGCAGACATGGATGTCCAGGACATTTTGGTCTTGGGAGACTCGGACCTCCTGGTGCATCAGATTCAGGGTGAGTGGGAAACACGGGATTTGAAACTCATACCATATCGACAATGTTTGCACGATCTGAGCAAGCGATTTCGATCAGTGGAGTTTAGACACATCCCACGAGTTCATAATGAGGTTGTCGATGCATTGGCCACTTTAACATCAATGTTACACCACCCCGACAAAATGTATGTTGACCAGTTACATATTCAGGTTCGCGATCAGCATGCTTATTGCAACGCGGTACATGAGGAAGTAGATGGCGAGCCATGGTTTTATGACATAAAGGAGTACCTCAAGATGGGGATATATCCGGAGCAGGCCACCAGAGACCAAAAAAGAGCCATCCGGCGTTTGTCCAATGGTTTCTTCCTCAGTGGAGGAGTGTTGTACAGAATAACCCCATACTTGGGATTGCTAAGATGTATAGACGTTGGTCAAGCCACGACAGTTATGGCAGAGGTGCATGCAGGAGTCTGTGGGCCACATATGAGCGGATATGTATTGGCAAAGAAGATTCTTCGAGCAGGGTACTATTGGCTCACTATGGAGCATGATTGCATCAATTTCGCGAGGAAATGCCATCAGTGTCAGATACATGGAGATCTGATTCATTCTCCGTCGACAGAGTTGCATACAATGTCAGCGCCATGGCCATTTGTTGCATGGGGCATGGATGTCATTGGGCCTATCGAGCCGGCAGCGACCAACGGCCACAGGTTCATTCTGGTGACCATCGACTACTTCACCAAGTGGGTTGAAGCTAAAACTTTCAAGTCGGTAACCAAGAAGGCAGTAGTGGATTTTGTTCACTCTCATATCATCTGCAGATTTGGGGTCCCAAAAGTGATCATCACGGATAATGGGGCAAATCTTAACAGCAATCTGATGAGGGAGGTATGCAAACAGTTAAGATTACAAACCGCAATTCCACCCCATATCGTCCCAAGGCGAATGGAGCAGTGGAAGCAGCCAATAAGAACATCAAGAAGATACTGAGGAAGATGGTAGAAGGATCTAGACAATGGCATGAGAAATTACCCTTTGCCTTGTTGGGTTATCGCACTACAGTCCGGACTTCCATAGGTGCAACTCCTTATTTGTTGGTATACGGAACTGAAGTAGTAATACCAGCGGAGGTCGAAATTCCGTCCCTCCGAATTGTCACTGAAGCCGGGATTGACGACGATTAATGGGTCAAAGCTCGACTAGAGCAGCTGAACTTAATAGATGAAAAAAGATTGGCAGCAGTGTGTCATGGCCAGTTGTATCAGAAAAGAATGGCAAGAGCATACAATAAGAAGGTGCGCCCCAGAAAATTTGAAGTAGGGCAGCAAGTATTGAAACGGATCCTCCCGCATCAGATCGAAGCAAAAGGCAAGTTCGCCCCAAATTGGCAAGGGCCTTATATTGTGACCAGAGTGTTGTCTAACGGTGCTTTATGTCTAACAGATATCGAGGGAAAATGTGTCGACATGGCTATCAATTCTGATGCAGTCAAAAGATATTATGCGTAATTTCTTTGATTATGGTAGTTATTGGTTCGTTTGTTTGTATTTGGTACTTATTGGATAATGAAATGATGGAGACGATTCTTTCTTCTATCCAAACACTTTTAACCTTTGCTTCCCCCCTTTGAGCCTTAGTTATTCTTTCATACCCCTCTTTTGGAATCACTAATGGGAAAAAGATATGAAAAAAAAGAAAAAGAAAAAGAGATTAAAAGAAAAATGAAAACAAGATAAAGATCATTAAGAAAAGATGCAGTCAAAAGATATTATGCGTAAGTTCTTTGATTATGGTAGTTATTGGTTCGTTTGTTTGTATTTGGTACTTATTGGATAATGAAATGATGGAGACGATTCTTTCTTCTATCCAAACACTTTTAACCTTTGCTTCCCCCCTTTGAGCCTTAGTTATTCTTTCATACCCCTCTTTTGGAATCACTAATGGGAAAAAGATATGAAAAAAAAGAAAAATAAAAAGAGATTAAAAGAAAAATGAAAACAAGATAAAGATCATTAAGAAAAGCAAAGGAACCGTAGGAACTACGTTTGACCTGATTCCTTAAAGAGGATACGTAGGCGCCCCACGGCTCGGTCATAGGGCACCATAGTGTGCATAGTGTGCATAATGTACCTAGCTCAACATAGTGTATATATAAAATTCCACAAGCAAGAAAACTGGGGCAGGAATTATGTTTTTGAATTTTCAAAAAGGGTTGATTCCAAGAGTTGTAGCGTTTCACCCATCGAAGTTATTTTTGAATTTTTGATAGCCTTTCTTTAAACCCACGCAAAAACCAACATCGATGTCCAAAAAAGACCTCTCGATCAATATCCAAGAGGTTCCTAGTCAGGCAAATGGAACCCGAGAATAATACACTGAACCCCAACAAAGAAGGGGATCATAAACTGGGAATGAATTGATGGCCAAAAAGAATCTCCGAAAGAGAGAGTCATATCGTCAACACTCCAATCCCCCGTTGAAAGGCAAAATGAGAGAGTCTTATCGGTGAAAACCTTCACAGGCACCATAAGGCGACGAAAGATGAGAGAAATAAAATGAGAGAGTCTCATCGGTAAAAACCTTCACAGGCACCATAAGGCGACGGGAGCTGAGAGAAAAGAGAGAGTCTTATTAGTGAAAACCCCTCGAAGGGCACTATAAGACGACAAGATATATTGGCAAAAAGGATCCGCATTTGCGAATTGGTGGGCACCTATGTATCCCTAGCGAGTAAGGCCATCAGGAAGATTGATCGATACAAATAGACTGGGTCGGTTAATCCGTAATGCATGACATGATCATCAGGACCGTTCCTACCATCCAGATAAGTTCTTTCCTTTTTCTTCTTTCCCAACATTTGTTCAAAAAGATTTTTCTTTTTTTTTTTACTTTTCACTTTTCTGTCTAAAAAGACAGAATCCAAAAATTTGTTTTGAAAAGGATTTTTCAAAGTCTACTACCATGGGCCAAAATGGTGCAAAGCCAAGGCAATAGGACAAAAGGGCGTTTTGTCGCAAAATCACACGACAAACTGGCCTAGGAAGTTAAGGAGAACGTGGAAAAGGGCGGAAAACGATGGTTGAAGGACTTGTGGGTCAAGTGCCAAGAAGATCCCCAGCAAGAACTGCGATAGATCGCGGACCAAGATCCGAGATGGTAATACACCACAGAAAGGGGGAAGGAGGAAGAGAAAATTAATCCGCGGCAGGATAACCTTAACCATCCTATCCTCAACAACGTTATCCCCAGGTGATAACATGTTACGCCCTGCAGGGCTGTGAGAAAATAAACGCTTAAGGGAGTAGTTTTGAAGTTGAAGAAGACTCCCACAACATGTTGTGAAACAAAAGAGCGGGGAAGGGATAAATGGAAAACCATCCCCAGCAGAAATACCATCCCCAGTAGAAATACCAACCCTAGCAGACATATCATCCCCAACAAGCAACTTTATCCCCAGCCAATCTTGGGAGCACAGAGCAAGGGATAGGGAAGGGAAAATCATTCCTCAGCGGGAGTGACACAGCCACTCTCCATGTTCAAACTGACAAAACTTTCTTTGATTCTACAGGAAAATAAAGATTGATGATGGCAGAAGGACACGCCACAAGGAAGGTCACCAAAACCGGGGCAGAAAATTTTCTGCCATTGTCAAAATTTTCTCGGAGGAACGAGGAAGCAAACTCAAATATTTTTATGTCTTAGTTAAATAGGTCGCCCACCAGTATAATGCGAGAATACATTTTTGTCTTTTCATGTTCTAGGTCGGCCACTAGTATAATGCGGGAATACATTTTTGTCTTTTCATTTCATGTTCTAGGTCGCCCACCAGTATAATGCGGGCATACATTTCTGATTTTCATGTTCTAGGTCGCCCACCAGTGTAATGCGGGAATACATTTTTGTCTTTTTATTTCACGTTCTAGGTCGCCCACCAGTATAATGCGGGCATACATTTCATATTTTCGCATTCAGGCGCCCACCTGTATAACAAGAGGAATACTTTTGAGTCTTATACTTCAGATCTTGAAATCAGTAACCCCACCGGAAGGCAGAAGGTTACAACAGGAATCCCCAGCAGGAAACAATAAAAATCCCCAGCACCGGAAAGCAGAAGGTGGAAACAAGAGGTCCCAGCACAAATTCAAGCGCATGAGTCAAAAGGAAGAAAAGACGCGTCTTGAAAGAAGCGGCTTGTGAACATTAAATTATGCCGAGCATAACAAATCTGATGAAGAGAGCCGTATCCCCAGAGGAACCGCCAAAAAGCTTAATGAAGAAAGCCATATCCCAAGCGGACTGAACAAAATGAGGAAACCTGGTATTCAGAAAAGCAAAAGGCCAGTGTCATCCCCAAGTTCTCGGAAGAAAAGCACCGAAAGAAACACAAGCCGACAAGAAAGAAAGGCAACAAGAACAAGTTGAAGATAGATGAGATCTCATGATCCGTAGTCTAGCCTAGCTTCTTGTTTTCTTTTAAGCACAGTGTAACAAGGAGATCGGTAAGCAGTGGTAATAGCATGCAACAACAGTAACATTGCAGTCCCATGGTAGTCCCAGCTACCAAAACTTTTCGAACTACATTAACCTGATTCCCCTTTAGCCAGGGATATGTAGGAAACCTTTGAAGCAAAGGTTCGGTTAAATCTTTTTTCAAAAAATGCTTCACAGGGAGTATTCCAACGGGCAAAAATCGCTCGTATCCGCTCACTTTATCTTTGCACGAAAACTCTTTGCGTTTTCGGCCAAAGAGGGGCAGCTGTGAGCACGTGATTTTAGCTTCACGGAAACTACTCCAAAAGAAATCGGAAAAGAAATAAAACAAGTTACCTTCGGGTACAATTTTGAGGATTTATGTGACATTTTGATAATTGTTCTGTCCGTAAATGCTCGCCTTGCTATAGTTAGAAAATACAAAAAATAAAATAAAATATATACATGTTGCATAAAATACAAATATATATATATATATATACATGTTGCATACATTTAGGAAAAATGGTACATTTGGGAATTAATTAACCATTATCTGGTGTGTAAAAGCGAAAATCACAAAAATAGGCATTTTATTCTATTTTGTTGTCATGGTAATTTTATTAAATGTTTTAATTCGTGTGATAACTGCTGTTAGGTGTTAATTAATGTTGGTGTAGTTTAAATTTTGGTTTTTTAAGAATTTTTGTTAATTATAAGGGAAAATATACCGGATTTGGGCCAAAAATCCAATTGAAAATCAAGCCCAATCCTTTGCATTGATCCAGTCCAGTCGCTTGACCCCTCAGACGCACCAAACGACACCGTATTAGTATCCCCATTCTGAGCTATTGATTGATTCAAATGAACGGACCAGATCAGACCATTCACTTACCCAAACGACGTCGTATAGGGCCAGCTAATCTCAACCGTTAACCCAATCCCATCCAACGGCCTCAGGCCATCCCCATATGCCCGAACCATTTAACCCCGGACCAGCCCGACCTCATGTTAGGTGGAACGACACCGTTCCTCATTAAGTGAAAGATCTTGGCCCTCGATCTCACTTCATCCAACGGCCAGGGTCTAACCACCCACTACGTATATAAACTCAAACCCTTACCCCACGCCCCCATCCGAACACCCCCCTTCATCGTCCCAAACCCAAACCCAAACCCAGACCTCCCAAACCCTAGCCGCCTTGAGCTTCCTTTGCCTGAAACCCGGCGGCATCTACACCGCCGGTCACCCCTCTAACACCATAGCACCTCCTTCACTCTCTAAACCTAAATCTGTTACCCCCTAACCTCGAATCGTCCCCCTTCATCTCGAATATCGATTTGAAGATTCGAGCAAAACCCCGATCTACACCAACCCACCCCGGATTCATACCAGCCACTACCCTGCCCTCACTCGTGACCAAACCAAGCTTGGTTTGGTCCGAATCTACCCACAAATCCCAAAACCCCAAATCTGACTGTTCGAACCCTAGAACACAAGAATTTTTGGAATCCGGTCATATTAAACGGAAGGTTGGGGTCTAATAGACCTTAATCGAAGTGTTCTCAGTCGAGAATACCTCGATTAAGATCTGTTCGACCTCAAATGGGCAAATCCAGCTCGGGCCTAGGTCGTCTGTGTTTAAGCTTTTCAGAGTGAGTTCACTTTTCCTTTTCTGTTGTTGTTTCAGTATTACTTGAGTTTATCGGCATGGTTAATTAGTTTGTTTGTTATTTCTGGGATTTTCTGTCAGTTGTTCTCCATCTCCGTAAGACCTTTTATTCGGTCGATTGTTATTCTGTTTATGGTTGAATACGTATAGTGATATACATGTTTCAATTTGATTAATATCGTCGAATCGATAATGCCTATAGTTTCCCTGTGTCGTGCAAAATTGTCAAAGACAGTTGATGCCCTATTTGTGTTGTTTGTTTGGTCGACTGTTTGTTCTATGTTATAATTAGTGTAGTCGATTAGATAAATGATGTCGATTAGTTTCATAAGACTGAATGTACAAAGATTCTGATTTGTATAGCTTCATATGACTGATCGAATCATTATCGTTTAGTTGATTGCTTGACATTATCTGTGAATGGATTGTAGCTGCACTATAATAGCTAGAATTCAGTTTGGGGCAGCTTGAATTTGAACTTGCAGAAGTTCAAAATGTCCTACTGCTGCAGTGGGGTAATACAGTAATAATTAGGAGCTAACAAGGGTAGTTTGGGTTGGGAAAAGAGAAGAAATGAGTAGTTTAAGATGGGCTGACAATAGGGTACTAAAATAGGATTAAACTAATGCAATAGTGGGGAACCAAACTTGGTAGCATGGGGGTAATTAAATATTATAGGCTGCCCATGCCTTTGGGCAGAAAACACATGCTAAGGGGCTGTCAGGAGGATGGGCATTGGGCATTTTTGATTAGTTTAAAGGAGTTATGGGCAGAGTTGAGGGCTGGGGAAACGAGGCAGCCTGGGGATGGCTTGTATTTAGCCTATAAATAGGCTCATTTAAGGTGAAGAAATGGGTTAGAGATTAGAGGTTAAAAAGGTTAGACATCATAGTTTAAGGGCAGAAAAATCAGATATTAAGGTAGAGGAAAAAGACTTTAGAATTAAAAAGGAAAGGAACAAGAGTTTGAGGGCTGTTTGATCCTCATTCTAGGTTAAGCTTTACATCAAAAGCTTCAACTTGTCTTTGACTTTGAGTGTTTAACAAAAATCAGAAATCCCTGTTGCTTGCCCCTGTTTAGTTTTCTGCTTGCTGAGTACTGTTCCATTAGGTTACTCCTGGTTTTCTGTTTTTGGTTCAAACCCATCGCTGGTTTCTTTGTTTGGCTGTTATTGGATTTTTTTTCTGGCTGGGGTTTGTCTTTTGGTTCTTGAATCTGCCTGCTGGGTTTGTTTGGTTGCTGAGTGCTGCTTGTGTTGTTGCTGCACTGCTGTTATCACTGCTGACTTCTTTTCCACTGTATCTTTGTTCTTCTACCAGGTACACAACTTTATCATGGTTGTTGTAAGTCTAAAAATTTGAAGCATGAATATGAGATAAAGAACTGAAATTTTAACGTTTGGATTCATGTATTCTGAAATTTTATGTTGTGTAAAAGGATATATAGTTTCATTTGTTAGAAGCATGTAGTAGTTTTGCTATGTACAATTGAGTATCAAGCAGTAATAGTATATAGAACTCCTCGCATGTTATTCTACAAGAACCAATAATGTATGATAGCATTCTGTTATTTCAGCTCATTTCTGTGCAAAGCATGTTTCAAATACGTATAAAGGCTTTAGGCTAATCAATCAGTAGTTTAAACTGTTTTAATTAACAGATTTGTTTATTTAGAGGCATAAAAGGAGTTTTGTAGTTGTCGATTCTATTTCCGCCTTAGTTGTCGATTCCATTTCTGCCTTATTGTGAATACTAAAAATGTAAAAGTAAGCCGCAGGTCGGACGTAAAAAATATATATAGAAATAGCCCCGGTCCAGTTCCGTGCCCGGTATGCTGGATCTGGGCCCCCAAAACTGTGCTAGCCCCCATGTTCCCGTCTATCTTCAATGTTAACTATTTAGGTTCGAAATTTCTTTTAATAATAACTCTCAAGCATGTAAATGAATTAGGTATCTTTTTCTTTCATTATTAGAGACAAATTCAATAGAAAACATAGCCACCATAGGATGACCTTTTAAATAAAACGAGACGAGCCTCGCCAAATAAAAATGCAAGTCGCGGGGCCCTCAATAATTGGTCAAAATAAATACTTAGAATTTGAGATGGACTGTTTAGTGAATATCACTGTTTTTCCCAATGATAATAACGCGCTAGACTCTTTAGGCGCGATTTAATTAATCTTACCTTCTTAAAACTCGGGTGCGCATTTCATGCGACCCAAATCCAAATCCCAAAACGTTGAATAAAATGTGTTTCGGATTGCGGGTGCATTTCATGTGACGCAATCCAAAGACATGTTTTAAATGATGTTCACATTCTTTTTTAATTAAACGATGTTCACATTCTTTTAAAATATAATAATAAAAGCGGTAAAGAGTTAAAACTTGCACATGAGCGCATAATTATATAAAATCAGATAAACAAGCCGAATATGACAGTTGAGCGACCGTGCTAGAACCACGGAACTCGAGAATACCTAACACCTTCTCCCGGGTTAACATAATTCCTTATCCGGATTTCTGGTGCACAGACTATTAAATAGAGTCATTCTTTTCCTCGATTCGGGATTAAATTGGTGACTTGGGACACCCTAAATCTCCCAAGTGGAGACTCTGAAATAAACAAACAAATCCCGTTTCGATTGTCCTTTAATTGGAAAAAACTCCTTCACCCCTCGCGGGGGCGGAAAAAGGAGGTGTGACAGCTCTGGCGACTCTGCTGTGGATTAGCCCAGAACCACTGGTCAGGGTTAGAAATCGAGCTTAGAATAAATTGTTATATTTAGCTTTATCTGATTTTGTTACATGATCTGTGCTTAATGTGCTAACTAACTGCTTTTACCGCTTTGATAGTTTGTGAACTGTATATAAACTGTGCTGAAACCCATATCCTCTCTGAGTCTTCTGAATCATGAAGAAGGGGGTACTTCGTACGACTTCTTTTCTGTATAGTGTCAAATCCCAATTTAGAACGAGGTTCGGACAAGTTGCTAAGCCGGTTAAGCTTCTGTATTCCCGGTACGCTGCCCCCCCCTCGGCTCGAGCTGTCCGCTCGGGTAAGCCAGGTCTAGAACAAACACCCAGGTTCTGAACCTAGAATAATGCAACTTCATGTCGGATCCCTAGTAGGAACGCTTATCTGCATCATGTGCATTTTTGACTTAGGGGACTCAACACAGGAATTGGGTCCGTTTAGGAATAGCAACCTGAAACAGAAAAGACCATCCTGATGCATCCTACTCACTGCTTGTGCATTTATTTTCTTTGGACTTGCATGATGACCGGTTTTGAATATTGGGAAAAATTAAAAAAAAAAAAAGAAAGAAAGGAAAATAGCAGTGTATAGGGTTACTCTTCTGTTTTGAAAAAATAACAATGTCCAAATACTGGCGAAATTCTGCCGAAATTTTGGGAAAAATGAAAAGAAAAGAAAAAAATATTTTATATAGCTTGTTTCGCTCAAAAAGCAAAAGAAAAAAAATAGAAAAGAGTCCCTTATTTTTAGGTTGAAGAATAGGTTGGTCATTTTGTTGAAACTAAAAAATCTTCACTTTGTCTTGTCTTCAAAATGAAAAAAAAAAAAAAAGAAAAATAGTTTGTCTTGCCATGAAAAATGAAAATGAAAAAAGAGTTGTTTTTAAAATAGTTTTTTTATTTATTTATTTGTTTATAAAAATGCCAAAAATAAAAATAAAAAGAGTCTTGCGTTGAACGTGGTTTTATTATTTGTTGCAATATATATATATATAAATCCAAAAAGTATTTTTCTTTATTTCCTTTCTAGAAAAATTTTTTTTAGACCCCCAATTTTCAAGAAAAAAATCCAAAAGTATTTTCCATTATTGATGTCTTTAGAAAGTCTTTTTAATTGTTTTAAAAAAAAATATATTTTCTTTTAATTTCTTCCACAAAAAATTCCGAAAATATTTTCATTCTTCTTTCAAAATTGAAAAGAAAAGTCAAAATTCAAAAATATTTTTTAGAAGCATTTCTTTCATCAAAAGTAAAATTCCAAAAATATTTTCTTTCTTCTTTAGAAGTTTCTCTTTCAAAATTCAAAAAAATTTCCTTTAGAAATCCTTCTTTGAAAAAATGCTCCATTTTTTCTTTATAAGTCTTTCCTTCAAAAAATAAATAATAATAATAATAAAAAAAAGTTTATTTACTTTATTCATGGTGTCCCGAACTACGCGGGTTTGATTCTTACCGGATGTGAGATACGTAGGCAACCCTCATCGGGTCCAACCTCCCTTTTTGCTAAAATAGCCAAAAACAAACAAATAAAAAAAAAACATGTCAAAATTTTAATTCTGTCATAAAGAAGTCGGGTGACACTGTTTTGTCAAAACATAGCCGAATGTTCCCGAAAGGAACGCCGGAAGGCGCTGACTTTGCATAAACAGCCACCTTTGGGTCATTGTTTAAGATTTGGTCCAGTTGACCTACACATCCTTAAAATCTCCGTCCCCGAGGCGCTGAAGGGCCGTGTTTGCAACACCAGGTTTTTATTGTAATTTGAAAAAAACAAAGAGTCAGCGGTCAGGTGAATACCGTCTGGGTTTTTGGTCAAAATAAGCCGAGCCAGCTTTGGCAGCGTCTTAAGCCGTTCTTGCCGAAATAGCCTTAGAGTATCTTTCAGTTGTCGAAAGGCTATTTTCGTAAAAGAATGGACAAGTTTGTAAAGTGTCATAAAATAATCCTCCTCGGCCTCAAAATTCATGTGAAATTTTGAAGGGGCCACATTTGAAAAATAACCGTTTGGTTGCATTTGTCAAACGGAGAAAGGGAGCTGGCCTTTTGTTTTTGAGTTTGTAAATCTTTTGATTAGAATATGTGGGTTGTTTGATTTTCGAGTTTGTAGGTCATCTTCAAACCTTTGAAGCCCAGTTTGTTTTAATATGAAAATTGAAAAAAAATGTTTATTATTGTTTATCTTTTATTGGTCCGAACTACGCAAGGTCTGATTCATGTGGGATCATGATACGTAGGCAATCTCCATAAGATTCGACCACGACAAAAAAGAAAAAAGAATGAAAAAGAATGAAAAAAGAATGGAAAAAAATGATGAAAAATCGAAGAAAAAAAAAGGGAAAAAAAAGATGTTGTTAATAATGAGGACAGACTGAGTCCATTCTAACCTGTTTTGTTGTGAATCGCAAAGAAAGTTAAGGTAGTTGGTTTGTGGTAAGCCGGACAATGACACCCAGAATATCGCGCGGAATCCTTTACATACACATCATGATACACACTTTGCGGGGAGCAGGCCTGATGACAGAAGCACTCGAATCCTATTGGGGAATTGTTGACTAAGGTTGATGATATTGGAGTTGGCAATGGTCTGGACAATACTGATGCGAAGCTCAGTGGCTAAGATGCCAATTTTGATAAAGTGGGAGGACGCTCCGTTCCTTGGTTAGCAAGAGAGAAGCTTTTGGTGGCTTATTTTGTTGTCATTTCTGTTGTCCGGATTATTAGGGTTGTAATTCGGATATTGTTTTGTGTCAAACTTTCTTATCTTTCCATTTTGTCATAGCGGTTTGTTTAAGTTTTGTCCAGGTTGTTTTAGGATTTTATTCTGGTTTGTTTTTGTTTGTTTTGTTATTCAAACCATTTCACCGGTAGTCTAATGCAAAATCTGGTCTTTTATTATTTCCAGTCATCTTTTTGTTTAGTCCTTTTATCATTTTTGTTCAGCGCCGATTCTCGTGACATGACATGCGCACACAGTTTGGGCCTAATCTTAAAAGTTAATCATAAAACCCCAGAAAGGTGATCGGAACATTTAAAAGGAAAATAAGGACGGTTTGAGATTATTCGGAGCTCGAGTAATGTGGAACTAGGGAAAGTAAAACACAAATAAAACCGTTAAAAGCAAGATTCGCCAAATTGGCATGAGGGTCGTTCATGATAATGAGAGTGAGAGTGTCGCCCAACGGTGCTTTAGAAATGACAAATGAAAAGCAAATGTGTGAATATAATTGTCAAGTCCAGCACCATTAGAAGAGACTACAAATCTTTGTTTAATTGTGTTGTTTGCACTTGACATGTTTTGAAGATTGGAATGACGAAGGCATTTTGTTCTGCTACCTAAACACTTTATCCTTCATTACCCCTTTCGAGCCTTATTTATTTTTCTTTCGTACCCCTCATTCGGAATCAGTAGCAACGACTAGAAAACACAAGCATGGCAGGTAAAGAAAAGAAAGAAAAAAGAAAAAAACACAAAAAGAAAAAGAAAAAAATATCAACAAAACGACAAAAGAAAAATGAAAAAAAAAGAAGAAAAGAAAAATGATAACAAAAAACAAAAGAAAGTTAGAAGAAAACGGAGGAATTGGGAACTACGTTTGACCTGATTCCTCAAAGAGGATACGTAGGCGCTTCACGGCTCGGTCATAAGGTGCATAATGTGCATAGTGTTCATAGTGTAACATAGTATAACAAAAATAAAAATCCCCAAGCTAGAAACTGGGGCAAGGGTGGCGCTTGTTGTAAACAAATATGGTTCCGAAGGTTGTAATCTTGAACCCCAAATTGATTTGTTTTTTGAGCCTTTAATACCCCCTTTCTTTCTAGCCTATCCAAAAACCCACATTACGGTCCAAAGAAAGACCTTCTGATCAGTCTTCAAAGGATGCCAAGTCAGACAAATGAGAGTCTTACCGGTGAACATAACACTCTATTCCACAACAGAAAGGACTCTAATCTCCAGCAGAAAGAGTCATATCGACAACCCTCCAAATCCCCAGCTGGAAAGTGATACAAATGAGAGAGTCTTATCGGTGAAAATCTTCACGGACACCATAAGACGATGAAGGCTGAGAGAAAACCAAAATGAGAGAGGCTTGATAGTAAAAACCCTTCGGGCACTACAAGTCGAATAAGATTAAGAATCAGATAGGGAATCGCCAAGGGAAGATCTTGAAAGATGATTGACGGCAGAGGATAGGCCACAGGTGCATGTCATGATTATTAGAGTCGGTATCTGCGTTTGATAGGCTTTTATTTATAGTTTCTCTTGTTAAAGAGTCATCTTTTACCTTTGTCTTTTATTCGGTTCCCTTTTTGTTTATCTTTCTCTTTCCGTAGAAAAACTCCCCAGTAGATTCTGTTTGGTCAGAAGAAGTGAGAAATGACTTCAAAATCTGCCATCAGCTTTCCAATTTCACTTGCTATGCCACAAAAGAAGAGGGATATCTCCAACAGAAAAGGTTGCTTTCAGTGACACAGAGATTTGGAGTGTTATCCCCAGCAGATCATCTCAATGAACATGCATGATCTTCAAGTTACATCAGCTATCATGAAAATGCGTGAGGTCAGATAGGGAGACCAGGAAAATGGTTAAGAGGCTTGGGAATAATGAATCGTCAAGAAGGGCGGAAGGTATCAACCCAAGCTTCAAGATGGACAGACAACGCATAGATGGAGAATGGTTGATGGCATCCCCAGCAGGAGTATCGCAACCAACCACCATGTTTTAAACTGACCAAATTTTCTTTGATTTAAAGTAGGGACAGGGAAGGCTACCAATGACAGAAAGAGGCACCGCAAGAAAGATTGTCAAACTGGGGCAGAAAATTTTCGTTCATTTCGAAAATTTTCGAGGAGTCCAACACAAGTTTGGTGAAAATTGGTATCCTCAACGATTTTTCGGGGAAAGGCAAAATGAGTTTTTAAGGGAGGTAGTCTTCGAAGGAAGAAGCTAGCAAAAAAAAACTAGTTTTGCAAAAGAAAACAGTTTGCAGAGGAATGGAACATCCTACTTGAAAGGAAGTAGTTTTGGAAGGAGTAAGATAACATATTTTACTCAACAGAGTTATCCTCGGCAGTGTTATCCCTAGCAGCGTTACTCATCGGTTCGCAGTATTATCCCCAGCAGATCATGGAGATGTAGAAGCATCTTCGACAGATTTTCGACCAAGTTTCAAGAGGGTCAGACAACCCAGAGTGGGGAAGGAAGAAAAGGAAAATTGATCCCCAGCAAGTTTCGAGGTAAGACATTTTCAAGTTTTGAGGATATTTTGGGTTCATCCGCCCTCGAATAGGATATGTCGGGTTCATCCGCCCTCGAATAGGATATGTCGGGTTCATCCTCCCTTGAATAGGATATGTTGGGTTCATCCGCCCTTGAATAGGATATGTTGGGTTCATCCGCCCTCAAATAGGATATGTCAGGTTCATCCGCCCTCGAATAGGATATGTCGGGTTCATCCGCCCTCGAATAGGATATGTCGGGTTCGTCCGCTCTGGAATAGGATATGTCGGGTTCGTCCGCCCTCGAATAGGATATGTTGGGTTCGTCCGCCCTCGAATAGGATATGTTGGGTTCGTCCGCCCTCGAATAGGATATGTTGGGTTCGTCCGCCCTCGAATAGGATATGTTGGGTTCGTCCGCCCTCGAATAGGATATGTTGGGTTCGTCCGCCCTCGAATAGGATATGTTGGGTTCGTCCGCCCTCGAATAGGATATGTTGGGTTCGTCCGCCCTCGAATAGGATATGTTGGGTTCGTCCGCCCTCGAATAGGATATGTTGGGTTCGTCCGCCCTCGAATAGGATATGTTGGGTTCGTCCGCCCTCGAATAGGATATGTTGGGTTCGTCCGCCCTCGAATAGGATATGTTGGGTTCGTCCGCCCTCGAATAGGATATGTTGGGTTCGTCCGCCCTCGAATAGGATATGTTGGGTTCGTCCGCCCTCGAATAGGATATGTTGGGTTCGTCCGCCCTCGAATAGGATATGTTGGGTTCGTCCGCCCTCGAATAGGATATGTTGGGTTCGTCCGCCCTCGAATAGGATATGTTGGGTTCGTCCGCCCTCGAATAGGATATGTTGGGTTCGTCCGCCCTCGAATAGGATATGTCGGGTTAATGTTGTTGTTGAAGACAGACACCCACCTGTATAATGAGAGGAATACTTTTCTATTTTACATTTCATGTTCTAGGTAGCCCACCAGTATAATGCGGGAATACATTTATGTTCTAGGTCGCCCACCAATATAATGCGGGAATACATTTCAGTTCTAGGTCGCCCACCAGTATAATGCGGGAATACATTTCTGTTCTAGGTCGCCCACCAGTATAATGCGGGAATACATTTCTGTTCTAGGTCGCCCACCAGTATAATGCGGGAATACATTTCTGTTCTAGGTCGCCCACCAGTATAATGCGGGAATACATTTCTGTTCTAGGTCGCCCACCAGTATAATGCGGGAATACATTTCTGTTCTAGGTCGCCCACTAGTATAATGCAGGAATACATTTCTATTTTCATTTCATGAATACATTTCAATTTTCATTTCATGTTCTAGGTCGCCCACCAGTATAATGCGGGCATACATTTCTGTTTTTTCATTTCTAGGCCGCCCACCAGTATAATGCGGGCATACATTTCTGTTTTCAATTCATGTTCTAGGTCGCCCACCAGTATAATGCGGGAATACATTTCTGTCTTTTCATTTCATGTTCTAGGTCGCCCACCAGTATAATGCGGGAATACATTTCTGTCTTTTCATTTCACGTTCTAGGTCGCCCACCAGTATAATGCGGGAATACATTTCTGTCTTTTCATTTCATGTTCTAGGTCGCCCACCAGTATAATGCGGGAATACATTTCTGTCTTTTCATTTTATGACCTAGGTCGCCCACCAGTATAATGCGGGCATACATTTCATATTTTTGCGTTCAGGCGCCCACCTGTATAACGAGGGGAATACTTTTGAGTCTTATACTTCAGATCTTGAAATCAGTAACCCCACCAGAAGGCGGAAGGTTATAACAGGAATCCCCAGCAGGAAACAATAAAAATCCCCAGCACCGGGAAGCAGAAGGTTGCAACAAGAGGTCCCACCACAAATTCGAGCGCATGAGTCAAAAGGAAGAAAAGACGCGTCTTGAAAGAAGTGGCCTGTGAACATTAAATTATGCCCAACATAACAACTCTGATGAAGAAAGCCGTATCCCCAGAGGAACCACCGAAAAGCTTAATGAAGGAAGCCATACCCCCAGTAGACTGAGCAAAATGATGAAAACTGGTATTCAGAAAAGCAAAAGGCCAGTGTCATCCCCAAGTTCTCGGAAGAAAAGCACCGGAAGAAACACAAGCCGACAAGAAAGCAAGGCAACAAGAACAAGTTGAAGATAGATGAGATCTTATGATCCGTAGTCTAGCCTAGCTTCTTGTTTTCTTTTAAGCACGGTGTAACAAGGAGATCGGTGAGCAGTGGTAATAGCATGCAACAGCAGTAACATTGCAGCCCCACGGTAGTCCCAGCTACCAAAACTTCCCGAACTACTTTAACCTGATTCTCTTTTAGCCAGGGATATGTAGGAAACCTTTGAAGCAAAGGTTCGGTTAAATCTTTTTCAAAAAATGCTTCACACGGAGTACTCGGATGGGCAAAAATCGCTCACTTTATCTTTGTACGAAAACCCTTCGGGTCTTCGGGTAAAGAGGGGCAGCTGTAAGCACGTGATTTTTGCCCTATGAAAGAATTACTCCCAAAAAATTTAAAATAAAACGATTTTCCTTGGTGTGCAATTTTGAGAATTTTTGTGACATTTTTGGATAATTATTTGTATTTGTCTGTGCATGTTTATTTGTTAAATTAATAAAAAATACAAAAATATGTCGCATTTTGCATGTAGGATTTAATTCTATAATTGTTAGTAATTAAGTTTGTTTTACAAAAATTGAAAATTACAAAAATAGGCATCTTTTGCATTTTTAGCATTTAGTGTACAAATATACAATTTTATGCTTAATTATTACTTAATTGTGCGTTAATTGTTATTAGGAGTTAATTTGCGCTTTTATAACTTAATAATAATTTAAGGATTTTTAGAATTTAGTTTTAGAAAAATAAAAGAAGAAAAGAGAGCAAAAATACAAAGAAAATCGGAATTGGGCTCTTCTTCAAATTCAAGCCACAAGCCCAAAAAATACCCAACCTTCCCATGACCCGGTCCATTTCAAATCAGGTCGACCAGGTCCATAACCCAAATACCCAACACCCCCTATCTTACACAAAAAACAAAACAAAAAAAGAAAAAGAAAAGTAAAAAACCCTAAACCTAACACCAAACTCATCCGCCCCCCTATCTCTTTCCCTCTTCTTCTCCAAAACTCTCCAAGCCTAGCCATGGCTGCTGCCCTTTCCCCATCACACTAACACACACACACGCCACACTCACGCCCCCCTTTGATTTGTTGATTTAGTTTGAATCATGTATTTTGTTGTTGATATTGTTGTCTCTTTGCTCATTCATTTTTGGTCTAAGTTAACCAGGATTGGTTCCCAATATGGTTAACTTATTCCCGTTAATTTGAAGTTGTATGATTCATCTGTGTTCATGAGATTGGTTGTTGAATATGTTTAGAA
The DNA here is from genome assembly GCF_000715075.1 of Nicotiana tabacum. Taxonomy (NCBI): domain Eukaryota; kingdom Viridiplantae; phylum Streptophyta; class Magnoliopsida; order Solanales; family Solanaceae; genus Nicotiana; species Nicotiana tabacum. The sequence continues at coordinate 26,058,055 of NC_134085.1, forward strand.
AATTGGTCATATTTGCTATATTTTGGTTGAAATTGATTAGGTGATTGGTTATAGCTGATGGGGTAGTTTGGTAAATTGTAGTACGTTCAGGGGTAAAATGGTAATTGCAGTAAGGTCGGAGGGGTATTTTTGGAATTAAACATTTGAACAATTGTTTAATATAATGAGGGAAAAGACATAAATTAGTGGGGGAATAATGTAATTCTTTATGTTAATCATGGGGGACAAGATGTTATGGGGTGTGGTTGATATAATTGTTTAAATGGGGGACAAGACATAATGTAGTGGGGTGAGAATAATGTAATTATTTATGTTAAGCATAGGGGACAAAGGTTTAAAATAAGGAAAACATTAAGTAGTGGGGACAAAGCATGCAATTGGGGGAATATTTCGGGTTGGGGATTCAAGACAAGAGTCTTGTTATATATAGAGTCATTTGACACATTTTAAGGGGAGTTTTTTTGAAGACTTGAGAGAAAAGACTTGAACTAAAAATACTTACTTAGAAAGAGAGGAAGACATTCTGAAAATCCTGAGAGAGTGTTGGAGAGTTTAAAAAGAGAAAACAAAAACAAAGTGAGAAACGTGTTTAGTTTTCAAGTTTAATACACGCGTGGGTTGTTGCTATTTAGTTTATTTACAAACTTTCGGGTTTGTTCTATTGAGTTGTTCGGTTTTTCCTCAAAGTTTTCTGGGCCTTGAATCTGGGTCAAATTGCTGCTGGGTTGCTGTTGTTGCTGTGTATTTACACTACTGCTGCTTCTACTGATCTTCATCTTCTTTCCTTGCTTTCCAAATACCAGGTACACAAACTGATACACTGGTTCATCTTTTAAGCCACTCGAAGCATGAATGCAAAAATGAGAAAGATTTGAAGTTGTAGTTTAATGTAGTCTTTTCTTTCTTTTACTGTCTATATATAGAATATTATATCCGTTGTCTATGTAAACTCTTTAAACGACTCATTTTCGAAACTTGACTATAATAACTCGAAAGTATGTAAATAAAGTAGGACCTTTTCTTCATTTATTTTAGAAAACGAACTTAATAGAAAAAATGTAGTCACTATAGGTCTATCTTTTTAAATAAAATGAGACGATCCTCGCCAAATAAAATGCACAGATTGCGGGGCCCTCACAAAATGTATGCTTTAATTATTTAGAACTCGGGATCGGCCGCTTAGCGAACTCCACGGCCTTACCCAAAACAATAAATACGCTAATCGCTTTAGGCGCGCATTTTAATAATCTTACATTCTTAAACTCGGGTGTGCATTTCATGCGACCCAAATCCAAATCCCAAAACATTGAATAAAAATATGTTCCGGATTGCGGGTGCATTTCATGTGACGCCATCCGAAGATATGTTCTTAAGCGATGTTCACATTCCTTTAAAAATATAATAAAAGCGGTAAAGAACTAAAATTTGCACATGAGCTCATAATTGTATAAAATCAGATAATCAAGCCGAATATGACAGTTGAGCGACCGTGCTAGAACCACGGAACTCGGGAATGCCTAACACCTTCTCCCGGGTTAACAAAATTCCTTATCCGGATTTCTGGTGCGCAGACTGTTAAATAGAGTCATTCTTTTCCTCGATTCGGGATTAAATTGGTGACTTGGGACATCCTAAATCTCCCAAGTGACGACTCTGAAATAAATAAATAAATTCCGTTTTGATTGTCCTTTAATTGGAAAAAACTCCTTCACCCCTTGCGGGGGCGGAAAAAGGAGGTGTGACACCACATAGTCAAAACCCGAGTCTACAAGTAGATCTCATTGACCCATAATCCCACAAGTCAAAATATTTGACTAGATTCCAAATTCAAGTCCAAATCAATACTCCAATCCTCAAAATATACTCTTTTAGGTTATAGCCAATCGCCAACTTTCACTCTAAAATTTTATGATTAGGTGTAGAAATGTCCGCGAATGCGGAGGGTGTGTTGCGAGAGTGAAGACAGGCCAGAGCTAAGGGCTTGTAGAAGCGAGATTCTAAGCACAAAAGTGATGTCTCTTCTGCGGCTAAGTGTCTGCAGACGTGGAAATACGTGAAAGGATGTATTAAGTCGAGTTTTAGCTCATTTTCACCATTTTTACATTTTGGATATCGAGAAAAGGCGATTTTTGAGGATCTTTTCACTATAATCCTGAGGGTAAGTAATATCTTGGTTTTGATCATATATCTTGATTGCAGGTGCGATCACCACACACAGACATGGCATTGCAGATGTGCTAGATCCTCCGCATCTACGAGCTTCCACATCGAGGCTTACCTTCATAGGTGCGACTCTCCATCCACATGTGCAACCTCGCACATCCGCTCAAAATACCGTAGGTGTGAAGCACTAGAGACCAGAAAATATACATAACTCCAAAATAGTCCAAAATCACCCTGAAACTCATTCGAGCCCTTGATCCCCCTTCCAATCATGCTAACAAGTTTGTATACCTCATTAAAATTTATTTAAAGGCTCAAAATACTACAAACAATATCAAAACCTAGAATCGAAGGTCAAATTCACTCCTTAACTTCCAAACTTTTCAACTGCCAAATGCGTTTAAATCATACTTAGACGTTCCAGTTTACAACCAAGCATTGCACACAATGTTATTTCGGCATTTAGGACCTATCCAAGGTTTTAAAATCACAATCAAATCTTATTAACAATAAAATCAACTATCAGTCAAACTAATGAACTTTCTAATACTTCAAATTGCCAACTTTTGATAAATAGAATCAAAATATTCTAGGAACATCCAAAACTTAATCCAAACGTACGCCAAAGTCCAAAATCATAATTCAAACCTATAAAAACCCTCAAATCCCGATTCCAAGGTCGTTAACTCAAAAGTCAAACCTTAGTTAGCTCTTACAACTTAAGCTTCCAAAGTAAAACTAAGTGTTTCAATTCACTCCCAAACTATCCTCGAACCAAACTAACCATTTCCGCAAGTTATAAAATATCAAATAAATCTATGGAATAAATCAAATAGGGGAACGGATCAGTAATACTCAAAATGACGTGTCAAATTGTTATATCTTGTGTGTAGGTATTTAGCCTATATGTTTATAAAGCATATAAGTGATTAAAAGCTCTAAGTTCAGTCCACTTAATAACTTGGTGAATTCAGACTACCAGAAAGTAGTTAAATTTTATAATTTGATTTAATTACTTGTTTTAATTGCAATTTCTTGCATTTGCTAAGGAGCAACTCAAATTATAAAATATGATCACATACGACTTGGGAGAAGTAGCCAACCTTTACAAGTGTGAGTGTCGCAAGGGTTTGGGTTAACCACCTCATAGTTGCGGGTGCTAACACATTTATATTTCCAGCTTAGGAGAAGTGGGCAACCTCTCTGAGTGTGAATGAAAGTTTTCTAGATTAACTATTCCCACACTTGTAGGTGCCATTATTTTTTAGACCTTTTTCAGAATAAATATTTTCAGTTAAATCCCGATTTTAGACCAGAGTTCGGATTACTGGATTTAATTTCAGCTTGTGGGCTCATGCGTTAATTAATGAATTGCTTATATTACTTCATTGCATTTCATTATAATTATTTAGCCCAAAAGGCCAGAACAGTCTTGTTCCTCCACCTGGGGCTATCAACGAGACTTTCTGGGTACCTGTCAATTGTAGCTAGCCTGTTTGGGCTTGCTTTGTTGTGTGGCGAGTGTTGAAGTCACTGAGCATGAGGTTCACGGTTAGTGTCATTCATTTATAGATTCAATTGGTGAATTTTGTGAATTCTTTTCACCGGTTGCAGATATTTTTCAGTTTACGTTATTTTTAAAACACATGTTCATTATTTTCTCGTAGACTTTGTAATCATTTCTGTCCTTAAAGCTCATGACATCTTCGTTTATTGCATTAGATTCTTAAACTTTTCATACTAAGGGTGTGTTTGGTATGACGGAATATGTTTTCCGTGGAAATATTTTCCAAGAAAATGTTTTTTTAAAAACAAGTAGTAATCTTATTTATTTTTCGGTCTTTAGTGCGCAAATTAAAGAAAATGACTTCTCAAGAGTATTCATAAATAATTTAGATATAATAAACTTGAAGCCATAAACTTTCAAACCAACAACCTTCCGAATCCACAAATTTCATAAACTATCGAAACTACGGAATTTCGAACCCGTAAATTTTATAATTTCTAAACCTGTAAACTTCTAATCACATAAACTTCCGAACTTGTAAAATTTTGAACCTTTAAACCGATAAATAAAAAAACTAAAACTGAAAAATATATTTTAAAAATATTTTTTTCGCAAGGGGGGAGGGGGGTTGATGGGGTGGTAGGGTAGCAGGAAATTACAAAAAAAGTAATTTTTTTATGTGCGGGGGAGGGGGGAGGTGAGGGCGTGGGGTGCCGAAAAATAAAAAAATAGAAATTTGAAATTGCCAAAAAAAAATAAGGCAAAAAAATAATTTTTTTGCGGGAGTGGGTTGGGTGAGGTGGAGGGGTAGTAGGTGGGTGTTAACGGAAAAACTGAAATTTGAAAAAAAAAAGAAGCTTTTTTTGGAGAGAGGGGGTGAGGTGAGTTCGTGAGGGTGGGGAAGGTTGAGAAGGAGTTTTGGAAAATATTTTCCCTTCTCTTGATAAGGAAAACATTTTCTTCCAATTGGAGAAAAATGAGTTCATAAGAAAAATATTTTTCAAAACATTTAAGCCAACCAAAAATGGAAAAATTAGAAAATATTTTCTGAAAAATATTTTCCTTCGTACCAAACACACCCTAAGTAAAGATTCTATTAGCTTTTACTCATATGTAAGCTATATTAAGTAAAGATTCTATTAGCTTTTACTCATATGTAAGCTATATTAGTATCTTTCAATCAGCTAGAACATGGCTCACTCAACGGGTTAATACTGTTAGGTGCTGAAACGCCTCACCGAGTTTGGATGGCATGACAAAAAGTTAAAGTGAAAAATATGTTACTTAATAACCATGAATAAGTGGTAAACGTGTGTTTTAAGGACACATATCTATAATTATTGATTTGATGTAAATATTATATGCGAGTAGACTTTCACCCAAACATAAAATTAGTTTGTGGCTATTATGCAAATTGGGTATGATCGTTGATCCTAATTAATTGGGATAGAGCTTATCCTATATGTGAAGTTTATTTCAATTAAGTTAGATGAAAAATTATATGCTATATATCATTAAGAAGACAAATTGAAAATCACGTTTCCCTTCCATTTTCTCCATATTTTCTTTAATCAAATTTATCACAACCCAATTTTCACTATAGGCCGTGATGACACCCAACATCGTCGTTAGGCAAGCCAACGATGAACTATCCATTTAATTATTCATTTTATTTATTTCTAAAGTCATGAATTTTATTTAAAAAAGAAATCAAGAATAATTAACCATGGTGATGTGAAACATGAAATAAAACATACGAGTGAAATGGTGATATTAATAGATAAGATCATAAATATCTACTAGTAACTCTTAAATCCGGTGTCACAAGTGCACGAGCAACTAGTAGAATATACAAAACTCCTACAACTAATGTCTGAAGCAGAATAGAAAGAAAATAATAAATACAACAAGAGGAGGCTCCGGGTGCTGCAGAACGGAGCATGGAAAGCAGCTCACCACTATGCCTCCGGGTAATTTTGACTAAAAGCTTAAATAAATTTTACACGTAAGTTTTCTAAAACAGAGAAAAGAATTTTCACCAAGTTTCTTGTCACGACCCAAAATTCATTAAAAGTCGTGACGGCGCCGGACACCATTGTTAGGCAAGCCAATACTAAATAGCTAATTAAATTCTCTTTTTATACCTTCGAAATCATAAAGTTTCCTTCATTTTTTTTACTGATAACAGATGAACTTTACAAAATAAATAATAATATTTTTTTTAATTTCAACACCGAACATCCTGTAATCACCCCAGAATCTGATGTCACAAGTACATGAGCAATTACTAGGAAATAGAATGAAGTATAATAACTGTCCGGAATACAAATTTGGATAGGAATGAAAAGTACAAATACTCTGAAGGAGACTGTGCTGGCTGCAGAGCGTCTCATAAGATGCAGCTCACCTAAGTCCCCGTATCAATCATGCTGCTGCGCCCACAAGGCCACTAGACATACATACGCCTGTACAACAAAATGTACAACAAGTGTAGTATGAGTACGAAAATAACGCGTACCCAGTAAGTATCCAGTCTAATCTCAAAGAAGTAGTGATAAGAGGTCGACTCCGACACTTACTAGTGGTCCAACAGTAATGTATTAATAATATAAATAGTCGTAGATTTTATTAAAGCGGCTGTGAATTTAAGAAAAATCATGAAGCAAGTAAATAATCCTCATGTCAATAGGAGATTTCCAAATTCATTTTCATCATTTATAAATTTATCTCAAGTCAGGGAGGCAATATCATTATTTATAAATTTCAAGGCAAGCAATACAAGCATGCGCAAATCATGACGAGGTCGTACGGTTTGATCAAACATAAAATTTAAACTGTGCACTGCCAGAGGGTCGAATAGCGCGAATCATAGATGTATCTATTTAATTTGCCGAGGCGTTCACCCCGTTCCACAAAGATAAACACATTTAAACAGTCAAGAATTTATCAAGAAGCAATTATCCAAGGAAAAGACAAATTTCTCCTTTAACGGTCAAGAAAACGAAGTTTAATCCTTTTAGAAATACAATTACCAAGTTTGATATGTTTTAAGCAATTTAAATCCACAATACACTTACAAATATCACAAATATCGCCCAAACCAAATGAAACAACAACAACAACAACAAACCCAGTTTGATCCCAACAGGTGGGGTCTGGGGAGGATAGTCTGTACGCAGACCTTACCCCTACCTAATGCAGGTAGTGAGGCTGTTTCCAATAGACCCTCGGCTCAGGAAGGACAAGAAGAAGAAGTGGAAAGCAAGGAAGGAAGAGAAAAGAAAAGGGGGGGGGGAGGGAATAAAGAATAAGTGGTACCAAATAATTGCAGTAGGGAATACAATACCTGAGGCGAACATAACCACATAACATAATAGAAATCTAAGAATATAAACTACCTACTAACCTTCTACCTTAATCCTCGACCTCCACACCCTCCTATCAAGAGTCATGTCCTCAGTGAGCTGAAGAAGCACCATGTCGTGTCTAATCACCTCTCCGCAGTACTTCTTAGGCCTACCTCGACCTCTTCTCAAACTCTCCATGGCCAACCTCTCACACCTCATGACAGGAGCATCAATTCTTCTTCTCTTAACATGTCCGAACCATCTCAGCCTCGACTCCCACATCTTGTTCTCTACGGAGGCTACTCCCACTCTGTCCCGGATAGCTTTATTCTTAATCCTATCTCTCCTGGTATACCCACACATCCATCTCAACATCCTCATCTCTGCTACTCTCATCTTCTGCAGGTGGGAGTTCTTGACAGGCCAACACTCAGCCCCATACAACATAGCCGGTTGAACCACCACTCGATAAAACTTACCCTTAAGTCTTAGCGGCACATTCTTATCACACAAAATACCGGAAGCAAACCTCCACTTCATCCATCCCGCTCCGATGTGATGTGCGACATCTTCATCAATCTCCCCGTTACCCTGGATAATAGAGCCGATATACTTATAACTCGCTCTCTTGGGGATAACTTGAGCATCAAGCTTAACCTTTATGGCTGCATCATGGGTCTCACTGAATTTGCACTCCAAGTATTCTGTCTTGGTTCTACTTCGTTTGAAACCTTAAGACTTCAAAGTCTGTCTCCAATCATCCAACCTCGCGTTAACTCCGCTACGCGTCTCGTCAATCAACACTATATCATCGACAAATACCATGCACCAAGGCACCTCCCCTTGGATGTGACGCGATAGTACATCCATTGCCAAGGAAAATAAAAATAGGCTAAGAGCCGATCCCTGGTACAACCCCATCACCACAGGGGAAATGCTACGAGTCACCTCCCCCACAGTCCTCACCCGAGTCTTAGCATCATCATAAATATCCTTAATTACCCTAATGTACGTTACCAGAACCAAATGAAAATGAAAAAAAAATGGGCCAAGTCCGTTTATAAAAATCCTCTTCTGCCCAGCGGCCCTTGTACCTACGGTCACTTGACCGCTTCTGCAGTTCCGCAGGTGCACAAATGTTCCACTTCTACAGTCATCCCCAGCTGCCCACTTCCGTTTCTGCGTATCCCTTTCCGCAAGTTCGATTTTGCTTCTGCGGTGAGATGACCGCATCTGCGGTCTCAGCTCTTCCCCACCAAAATTGCATCTGCGACCCTAGGGCCACTTCTGCGGCTCCGCGCCTGCGGCCAAAACCTCGCAGGTGCGGTTGAATCAGATGCCTACTACTTTAGCACATCTTCAATGTCCAATTCGATCCGTTGGCCATCCGGAATCCACTCGAGGCCCTCGGGACCTCAACCAATTATACCAACACGTCACAAAACATAACACAAACCTGATCGTGGCTTCAAATCACATCAAACAACGTTGAATTTATGAATCACTCTCCATTCCATGTTTAATGAACTTTAGAATTTCAAACTTTTTCATTCGATGCCGAAACCTATCAAAACACGTCCGATTGACCTCAAATTTTGCAGACAAGTCACATTTGACATTACGGACCTATTCCAACTTTCCAAATCAAAATCCGTCCCCGATATCAAAAAGTCCACTTCCGGTCAAACTTCTAAAAAACCTTCAAATTTCTAACCTTCGTCAAACGACTCCAAATGACCTACAGACCTCCAAATCCACTTCCAGGCGTGCTCTCAATACCAGATTCACCATATAGAGCTATTCTCATACCCGAAATCCCAGATGGACATCGATAACGTTGAAATGCACTTCAGCCAAAATTTATGAAATTCTTCCAAAATGCTAACTTCCTCAATAGGCGCCGAAATGCTCTCGGGTCATCCGAAACCCGATCCGAACATACGCCCAAGTCCGAAATCATCATACGAACTTACTGGAACCTTCAAATCCCGATTCTGAGGTCGTTTACTCAAAATCATGCTTTAGTCAATTCTTCTAACTTAAAGCTTCCGAAATGAGAATTTTCTTACTGAATCAACTCCGAACTTCCCGAAATTTAATTCCGACCACGCATGCAAGTCATAATACCTGAAGTGAAGCTACTCAGGGCCTCGAACCGCTAAACGACGCGCTAGATCTCAAAACGATTGATCAGGTCATTACATTTCTAAATTTGAAGTTTAATTCTAACTCTAAAATGCTTTAATGTCTATCAAGAATGTGTAAGTCGATGTCTTTACTTTTTTACTTTAAATAATTCTATATTTTTTGTTAATGACATTGACAATCGGCTTATTATTTGACAATTTGTGATTGGCCCAATCTAGCTGAAATTATTAACGAAGCTAGTTGTACGATTTTTCTCTCCATAGTTATCATTTATATCTCCAAAGAGAAATATATGATGACCTTTTTTTTTTACTTAAAACCCTTTTAATAAGAAAAAATTAAAGACAAGTTTTTGACAACTTTATTGAATTAGTATCTAACTCGGAGGACAGATTAGAAACTTTTGCTCACAAATAAAGGTCAAAGAATTATTTTTAATGCTATAATTATAGATGGCACCTCCTTTTATCAATTTGAGAAAAGTAATGTCGTTGTGCTTACTATAGAAAAGACATCCTTGTCATGCAAAAATCCCTTTCTATTGAAATGGAGGATCATGTGTTTCCCTTGAGAGACAATATGATTAGTTACTTGCCATGCCTTCTAATTCCCCTTATCTAATCATTATACAATTACCATCATCACATGCCTGCCTGCCCCTTCCATCAAAGAAAAAAGAAATTACAGTAATTGTTGGTTTTAAGAACCTGGGATGCTACTTGGATGCTGGCAAATAAAGGGACAGGACCCCCTCAAATATTGCAGAACTATTTATCATAATAATACGTTATCCCTCCATTATTGCTTCCTCATAATCGAAAGTAGGAAATAGTTTTATTTCCCATTTCATCTTATGTAGTACTATTTGATTGATCATAGATTTTTTTTGAAAAAAAAATTACATTTTGAAATTTATTACATCAAATATGCTATAATAATTGATTAGCTATAAGAATTTCTAATTAAGAATAATGTAAAAAATCTAAGGTTAATTTATTTCTAAAGTTAGAAAGAGGACCTCTTTTAGAACATACCAAAGAGCAAATCAGATCACATAAGCAGGAACAAAAATGAAAATTATGATATTTAGGGGTGTGTATAGTTTGGGCAAACCCGAAACACTAAATGTCAATTATCATTTTCTGCCATTTATGAACACTGAAGGTTAAAGCTAGGTCAATTGCATTCGTTGTCATTTCAGGAGTTCTGGCACTGGGTTCTTAAGTAAAAATATTAGTTGTTTAATCGTAAGGAGTCTATAATGATTGAGTGATGGTTGACTTGATTATGAATTATTAGAAGTATGTTTTATTTGGACATGATTTTACTATGTTTTGACTTGTTAATTTTCAACATGATTACTTGTCAGATTTCTTGTTATTCTCAAGCTCAGAAAACATCTATTTGCATACGGCTAAAATTGGAGGGCCCGATTTTATGACCGTTATGACATTCCACGACCCGCCTCCAGAAGCCTCGAGGTATAGTTCGAAGTTTGACCCCGGGGGCCCCCTATGCTCGACCTCGGGGCAGCACAAGCCGGTGGCTATCATGGATACGGGGGAAGTTCCCAAGACACGTTACCAAAGCTAACAATATCTGCAAGAATAGTACTAGCCTGTACCAGACTAGTAAATAGTTGTACCAGCTATATTTCTTTGTAATAAATGCACATGTACTATATAGAGATTCCCTCTCCTATATAAATGAGATCCTTGTTATTTTTTAGGGGATCTGATACTAAATGTTGAATATACAAGAACATTCTCTCTACTCTCTAACTTAACATATTCTCTTGATCTCACTATTTACATCTATTGCTTATATCCATTGTGTTCTATTTATTCTTCTTCATTATTACTCATATTGGTCATAAAAGGCTTCCATCAAAGCTATCATAACTGTTAATCCTCCATCGACTGCCCCCGATCGGGCGTTCGATTCGACTTCGAGGCCCCATGTACGCAAGCTCGAGGCCCCGATCTCTAGCCATTCGGTTTGATTATTACACCATCTACAAGCTCTTACCTTATCTTCTTATTCTTCACTTAGCATCTATTGCCTAACAACTAGCATAAAAATAGATCATGTATTTTTAGAACCACAAAATCAAATCTAATTGTAATTACCATTTTCAAGGTAAACAGTTTGACACCCACCGTGAGGCTAAAAATAATAGTGATTATTTTCTTGCTGGTATACTACATAACACAAGTTACCTTTCACACTTTTTCTTGTCCAAGATCTTTGATTCCAGGTCAAAATATCTAACTAAGTAAACACACGTGAAAACGACAATCTTGAGGACCATGGAGAGAATGGTGTAGATATTCCAGATGTTGGTGTACCACCACGAAACCCTGAGAATGCACTAAAACCAATTCCCATGGATGTGGTCTCGCCCAACGCTCAGCACGTCGAAATAAGCTCCCACACCAACAGGAGCATACACTAAGGATATCAACAAGAAGCTCAGAAAACCCCAGCAAGGGAAGAATAGGAAGTTAGTCTTCACGCTATTTTTGATATGTTACAAGCACAACAACTGGTGATTACTCAGTTACAAAGTCACTAGAAAACTCCCAGCACGGTAGCACCGGAAACGGCTCCCCAAGCTGAACAGGTTCCAGGAAGATCAAGCAACAACGGGTCAGCAACCGACCCTGCCATCATAAAGATGCTCGAGGACCTCACAAAGAGGATCGAGTCGGGAGAGAAGAAGATAGAAGCCAACGACAAGAAGGTAGAGACCTACAACTCTAGGGTCGACAAATTCCGGGGGCACCCCCGATCTTGAAAGATGTAGATTCGAAGAAGTTCGTACAAAAGCCGTTCCCGCAGGAAGTGGCCCCGAAACCCATTCCAAAGAAGTTCAGAATGCCCGACCTTCCGAAGTACAACGAAACCTCAGACCCCAATGAGTACGTCACTGCTTACACTTGTGCGGTGAAGGGCAATGACCTGAGGGACGATGAGATCGAACCCGTCCTGCTGAAGAAGTTCGGAGAAACACTCTCGAAAGGAGCCATGATGTGGTATCACAACCTAGCTCCTAACTTTATAGATTCATTTGCCATGCTGGCAGATTCTTTCATAAAGGCACATGCTGGTGCCATCAAAGTAGCTACAAGGAAATCCGACGTCTTCAAAATCAAGCAAAGGGAGAACAAGATTCTGCGAAAGTTCGTATCTCACTTTCAAATGGAACAAATGGAACTACCACCGTTCTCCAACGACTGGGCAACGCAGGCCATCACTTAAGGTTTGAACGGCGGAGCTCAGTAGCTTCGAAACAGCTGAAGCAGAACTTAGTCGAGTATCCCGCCGTGACTTGGTCGGATATCCACAATCGATACCAATCAAAGATCAGGGTCGAAGACGACCAACTAGGAGTTTCCTCGTGCTCGGTATATCGTAGCAGGCTTCCGGTAAAGGAGTCAAAACCAAACAAAGAAAGATACCAACCATACACTAAAGATAGAAGAAACGCCCCAAGGCGCAACATACCCCGCAATGACCGAATGATGCATTGAGGCCAGAATCCTCGGGGACTTATTAGCAGAGCTGGGTTTGATAGGCATACAGGGCCGACGGAGACACCCCGCTTGTCGGAATACAACTACAACATCAACCTTTCATCGTATTCGCCATCGGTAAAATCAGAGACACCAGGTGGCCAAGGCCTATACAATCAGATCCCTTGCAAAGGAACCACTACTTAGTGTGTGAATTTCACAACACACACGGTCACAGGATCGAGGATTACCGGCAACTCCGGGAAGAGGTAGCCCGACTACTCAGCAAAGGTCACCTCCGAGAATTCCTTAGCGACCGGGCCAAAAATCAATTCCTGAAAAAGAGGTGAATAGGAAGAATGAAACAAATGAGCCGCAATATGTTATCCATATGATCCTCCCACAGGAACCCACTAACAGAAGAACAAAATATCTCTCACCTAGGTAAAGCAAACTCGAGTTTACATACCCGAGGATGCACTCACGTTCAGCAAAGAGGACATCGGGACCTTGTCTCAGCCTCATGACAATGCATTGGTAATTTCCTTTCTTGTAAATACACTTCAAATTAAACGTGTACTTGTAGATCCAGGTAGCTCGGCCAATATTATCAGGTCAAGGGTTGTGAAGCAGCTCGGACTGCTCGACCAAATCGTGCCCACCTCTCGAGTCCTCAATAGATTTAACATGGCGAGTAAAACAATGAAAGGGGAAATCATCCTCTCGGTCAACGTGGCCAACACAACCCAAAATGTCAAATTCCATGTCATCGAAGGAGACATGAGCATGCAGTGAGAGAGATGTTTGCGGTACACAATGTGGCACCAACATCTACGCCTCCAACATTGGAGGAACCAAAGGATAAGCAAACAATGAGTTAAACAGTTTGGCGCCCATTCTCGGCTACACCCAAATAAAAAAAGCAAAGGACCGTGCCGCATCCTCGGAGAAAACATTAAAGGCCTATCTAGGCTCGAAGCGCCATCGCCACTAACGTATAACCATCTTCATTTTTTACATCATACACTAACCTTTATGCAAATGTTCGATCAGAACAGTTGAAGCGCTGTCCAGCTTGAAGGCTTTAAGGTTCCAAAGCATACGTTGCACTCTTTTCCTTTGATCAGATTTTATTCCAAGAAGGGTTTGATCGACGAGTTTTTTTTAACGAGGCAACATCTATATGCTACCTAAGGAGAACTCAGCAAGTATTCAAGTTTCCTCTTTAATCAACCTCGAATACTGGGGGGCATCCCTCGGGAGATCATCTCCCCAGAGAAATCAAAATGCCAAAGAGGATCTCAATAGGGAAATGATGTATCGTGCCAAACAGTTGAAAGAACCGTGTCTGCATAGAACAATCAAACCCTCAACGACAAAAACTATTTATACTTGTACCAAGTAGTCAAAGAATAATTTCCCCTCCATCAAAGCATTTCGCGTTTCAAAGAAGTTCAATATTTTTTTACAAAAACAGTTCCAGAGCCAAAATGTCCCTAACACTCGGGGACTGGCATCAAAAACTCGAAACCGTATGACCCTTGGGTCGGAAGCTTCAAACTCGTAAGCCCTCAATGAGGCAACGTCAAGTCTACAAAAACGGCTCCAGAGCCAAGAAAACTTTCAATGTCTCAGGGACTGCCGCAAATTGCCATCCCATCAACTTATCAAAACTCAAGGCCATAAGACCCCATATGGGCAACCTCGACCTCGTAAGACCTTTATAAGGCAACACTAAAAATTGTAAGACCTCAAGCAAGGCATGAACCATACTTGTACGACCTCAAGCCAGACATGAACCGTACTTGTACCAAGTAACTCATTTATAAGACCTTACAAAAGGCATAGTTCCGAATACTCGGGGATTGATGCCAAAAACTCGAGGCCATATGACCTCCGGGTTAGAGACTTCAAACTCATAAGCCTCCAATGAGGCAACATTAAATTTTCAAAGAATGGCTCCAGAGCCAAAGAAATTCCGACGTCTCGGGGACTGTCGTCGATTATCACCCCTATCAAACTATCAGGAACTCAAGGCCGTAAGACCCCAAGCGAGCGACCTCGAGCCTGAAAGCCCTCTATGTGGCAATACTATAAAATGTAAGACCTCCACGAGACATTATCAAAGATATAAGGCCTTTTAAAGACAACACCAATATCTGTAAGACCTTAAACAAGGAATGAACAATACTTGTACCAAGTAACAATATCTGTAAGACCTCAAGCAAGGCATGAACCATACTTGTAACCAAAACTGTAAGACCTCAAGCAAGGCATGTAAATATTAAAAGACCTTACGAAAAGGCATTACCCCGATATTAAAGTTAAGGCTATATATTCGAACTTATAAGACCCCTAAAAAGGCATACACTCGATATAGACGCCGAAAACTACTTCACTAGGGGACTAAAAGGCTCCGGCCAAACACAATGACTATGGTCACAAGGCTATACCAGCCAAACTAATGCGAATCGGGGACGCACGACCATCACTATAAAATCACAGGCCTTCAATTACTTCGAAAAGAACCAATTAATCAGGCTACCCTCGACTTAAGCAAAAGGGCTTCGATTATATCAGCTCTAAAATACATGCTTCAAAATCATTCAGCCATCGAGCAAAACCACTCAAGGTGCTCATCTATCGCCACATAACGACTCACAATCGAGGTTCTTATCGAACCTTCGAAGAGTCAGGTGAACACAAAACTTCAAAAAAGTCTTTAATGAGGGGAAAATAAAGCCTATATTAGAGGTCGTATCGACCCTAATGCGTAAGAGCCACTGCCACCAGCCCCTATTAGAGGTCATAATGACCCTAATGTGTAAGAGCCACTGCCGCCAGCCCATATTAGAGGTCGTACAGACCCAATGCGTAAGAGCCTAAGGGCTGGCTTTAAATTTAAAAACTTGAGGGTCAATGAGCTCGAGTCGAAATCCGACTCGGAGACCGAGCCCGAAACATTTAACTAAAAAATGCCTAAGGGCAAATGTGCAAGAACCACTGTCGCCGGCCCAAATCCAAAGGTCGTACTGACCTAACGCGTAAGAGCCACTATCGCCAGCTCAAACTAAAGGTCATAGTGACCCAAATATGTAAGAGCCGCTGTCGTCAGCCCAAATCAAAAGGTCATACCGACCTAACGCAGAAGAGCCACTGTCGCCAGCTCAAACTAAAGGTCGTACCGATCCTAATGCATAAGAGCCACTGTTGCCAGCCCAAATCAAAAAGTCGTACCGACCCATATGCGTAAGAGCCACTGCCGCCAGCTCAAACTAATGGTCGTACCGACCTAAATGCATAAGAGCCACTATTGCCAACCTAAATTAAAAGGTCATACCGATCTAACGTGTAAGAGCCACTGTCTCCAGCTTAAGCTAAAGGTCGTACTAACCTAAATATGTAAGAGCCCCTGTCGCCCGCCTAAGTCAAAAGGTTGTGCCGACCAAATGCGCAAATGCCTACGGGCTAGCCTAACAAGCTTCAAGGGCGAATTATATACCTAAGTTTCATTACTCGAAGTCCAGTTCATCTGGCCTGCCATCAACTGACATATAAATTCAAAACGAATGAAGGCGTGCACAAGTAGAGGAAAATGCATGAAAGATGAAACCGGAAGATTTTCTTTTTACATGCATACGCAAAAAATACAAAAGCTACATTGGCAGATGCTCTCTAAGAGCCCTACACAAATAATCAAAAGGGAAAAGCCTAGTCTACTTCCCCCTCGGGGACCATGGACCGTCGGCCTCCTCCTTATTATCTTTAATATCGGACAAAAGAAACTTGGCGTCATATTCATCCACCTTAGCCTGCACTATCTCTTTTGAGAGATCGAAACCCCTAGCATGAATATCTTCGAGGACCCCTCCCAAGATTTACACCGAGCATACTCATTATTCCTGCTCTCTCGATCGTGAGCACCTCTCAACTTTGCCCGAGCATCAACACCGCCTTTTAAATAAACAACCACTTTTTTGTCAGCCTTAGCCCAAGTCTTTTCGACCTTAGCCCGAGCATCCATGATCTCGTCCTTCAGCCCCAAAAGGTCGAACTCGAGCCTTGCACTCCTGTCCATCTTAATCGAACTGTTTTCATGGGCGTTCCAAAGCTGTATCTCAAGGGCAAAAACTACTGGTCAAAGAATTCTTCCTGGCCACAATATGGGCATCTATCTGAGCCCTTAGCACACCACACTCACATGGCCAACCTCGCCCCAAAGGCGTTCTAGATCCTCTTTGTTGCCCTGCAACTGAAATATCAAAACATTAAATCTCGAAGGATAGATGAAGAAGCATGAATTCCCTCAGAGCAAAAGTTACCTTCTTCTCAAGGTGGCTTTCATGATTCAAACGCTGATTCGCCTCGTGCAGTAGGTATACCAACTCATCTCCTCTTTTGTCACAAAGAAGTTTGAGGGATTTCTCCCCGTCCAAGGGTTTTCGCAATCTGGCTTCATGGAGGAGCAGCTCGGACTTAAACTTGTCAAAGACCTATGGAAAAGGAGCTCAATAAGAAAGTGAAAAAGTGTAAAGCTGAAAAGCCAATGTAGCCGACCAAAACTCACCACAGAACTGAACCATTGAGCCTCCCCAAAAGTTGAGCGCACATCTACCGGCTTGATCTCATCGGCCCCGGTGGAATCACTCCCGATGTGAACACCGCTCGATACCCCACTTTATTTAGGTATTAGATAATCCTTATCCCTCGAAGTACCTTCGACGAGAAAAGAAGACGGCGACAAATGAGGAACTATCCTTTCAAGGCTAGAAGCCTCGGATGCAGCAGGCTCAGCTGATACATCTTCCTTGAACCTTAGAGCCGGGCTTGCCTCGCTATGAGAACCATCGTCCTTCAAGGGTTCCTTCAGTTTGATATCGTTCCGCAGCCCCGAAGCCAACAATCCTTCCTCCTCCTCAAAGGGGATACAGTCTCGTCTCGGAAAATTCTCCAATACCTATGGTGATGGAGTTGATTCATATAAAAGAAAGTACCTTTTGAAGAAAACAAACTGCATACCACGTACCATGGTATTTTGCCTCCCATTTGCCCTTGGACAGATCTCGCCACTTACGCTCATCGGAAGTCGAGCAAACCGCAAATTCCCGAGTACAATCTTCCAGGTCAGAACCTTATGTGGAGGCCATGGAATTGCTGAAGAAAGGAGAAGGAAAACATCTTTACGGAGTCTACCTCCACCGTGAACAAAAATGATAAAAGTGCAAGTGTACCACTTATGTGTGAAATTCCATTCCTCAGGGAATGGCAGAAACCCCACAGAAGTAATGTCAACATTCTGCAATCAGACTAATTGGCTCATCTACTATCGGTCCTTGTCTTCTTCATTACTGGTAACAAAGACCGGTTAGATTGACGTCGTAGAGTAATCAGGCCTCAGAAATGGCTAAAGGTGAATCTATGCCAGAGTAACCTGATATCTTCTGCAAAACTCGAGCACGACATTATCAAAGGGGCCCAATATAAAGGGGTACGTGTACACGTTCAAACACCCCCCTACATAAGCCATGATGTTCTCATCCGGGGAAGGTACCTGCAACACCACCTTTTTTCCCCATCCGCAGTCTCTCCTATTTGCCTCAAAGTGTTCCTTCCCTATTGGTGCGAGCTCTTGATGGTCCTGAACATTGGGAGGACTTTTTAACGAAAAGTCCCTCCTCGAGATAAAGTGCCTCGAGATCAGCTCACCGGATGTCGGTGATGTACTACCGACTAGGAATAAAGTAGAGGCAGAACTCCTCTCTCCTTGATGAACAGATTTGGATGAAGCAGCCATAACTACGAAACATAAGAAAAGGCAGATGAAGACTTAGGCGAAGACTTTGAGCCGAAAAGGGAAGCATACCGGCGGGACCGTCCCGATCACTTCATGACCGTGCCATACTGACGATGCTGTCTTACAATGTTCGAGGGGTCAAAGATTCCCGTGTCAACCTAGCCTCGAGATGGTGCCCAATCTCGAGGCTTTCTATCAATATAACTATGAGCTCTAAGGAGCTATCCACGTGGACCTGACCTCGAGATGGTACCATATATAGAGGATCTCTGCTATTACAACTACGGGTCATTCACCCGGTTCTTTGGCCCCTGAGCTACCTGAGCCCAAGCCACTTCTCACTCGAGAATCATTAATAAAGTCTCAGAGATATCTTCGCCTTCAGATCGACTTAAACGCTCTCTCAGTTACTTTAGCTCAGGGACCATCTATAAACGCCTTAGGGCCACCTTCATTTTAAATTCAAAGAAAGTTTTCAAGGCCTCCCGAGTTCAAGCAAACTCTCACTCAAGAACTATTTGCAAAGGTTTAAGGGCTGTGTGAACGTGACCATTTGAGCACCCTGTTCGTCACATCAAATTGCTCGACAAGGTGTAAGCTGATGACATGGTAGAAGTATCGGAGAGGCAAGGATTCAAGACTGTTTTGTATCATTTTCACTCTAAGAAATGCGGGACTATCTGTATACGGCTAACATCGGAGGGCCCGATTTTGTGACCGTTATGACATTCCACGAACCTCCTCCAGAAGCCATGAGGTATAGTTCGAAGTTCGACCCCGGGGGCCACCTACGCTCGGCCTCGGGGAAACACAAGCCGGTGGCTATCATGGATATGCGGGAAGTTCCCAAGACACATTACCAAAGCTGATAATATCTGCAAGAATAGTACTAGCCTGTACCAGACTAGTAAATAGTTGTACCAACTATGTTTCTTTGTAGTAAATGCACATGTACTATATTTGGATTCCCTCTCCTATATAAAGGGAATCCTTGTTATTTTTTAGTGGATCTGATACTAAATATTGAATATACAAGAACATTCTCTCTGCTCTCTAACTTAATATATTATCTTGATCTCACTATATACATTTATTGCTTACATCCATTGTGTTTTATTTATTGTTCTTCATTTATTGCTCATTATTCATCATAAAAGGCTTCCATCAAAGCTATCATAACTATTAATCCTCCATCGATTTCTCTCGACCAGGCATCCGATTCGACTTCGAGGCCCCGTATACGTAAGCTCGAGGCCCTGATCTCCAACCATTTGGTTTGATTATTACACTATCTACAAGCTCTTACCTTATCTTCTTGTTCTTCACTTAGCATTTATTGCCTAACAACTAGCATAAAAATAGATCACATATTTTTAGAACTACAAAATCAAATCTAATTGTAATTACCATTTTCAAGGTAAACACTATCTTGACATGATTTTAATGTGTTAGGACTTGTTAATTCTTATTAGGTCCTTATGAATATTTTTATTGTATTACCTTTAAAATGGAATCATTAATTGGAATAAGCTCTAGTAAGGTAATTTGACATGAATACTTTATTTGGAAGTAAACTTTTGTAAGAAGAAAAGGAAGAAGTTCAAAGTATTGACTAAAATTGAAAATCTCTAAAATATCCAAAGCGATTGATACGAAATCAATTTTAATTAATTCAATTCAATCCAAACTTATTTAGATTACATTTGAACTGTAATTTTCTCAAACCAAAAATCAAAAATTAAAACCAATATTTTCATATCCGATCTAGAACTATCTGAACTTCTGCCGCTTATTATACCAAGTAGTTTAATTTTACTACTCTACTCATTTCAATTTAATTGAAAAAAAATGTCACCCCTCACATTCAATTTACTATGTTTTTAATTTTAATATTTTTATTTTATCCTTAATGGCACTCTTGTATAGGAGTGACATGATAAGATTAATACCAAAAGATTCAAAGGATATTATATATATATTGTGTACGGGTAAAATCGGGGATAAAGTCCCGATTTCCCAATGAAGAAATGAAGAACAACGTGATTTATCGTTGGCTCGGATAAGACTGACGGTGCCCACAGATCGGAGGCTGGGGATGGATGAACGATACGTCGGGAATCGAGCATGGCCAAACGTGGGAAGAATCAAGCTCGAGCAAAACGAAAAATTGGAGTTAAAGGGAAGGCAGTTAAAGAGGACAAATGGGAGCTGAAATATCGGCCATCAGTCGGATTATTACGGAATGAATCACGTTCGGCATTGACTGCGGATCGTGTTTTCTTGGGAAAAAGGAAGAAAAATGATTTTTACTTTATTTAGACTTGTATTAGGATTAAAACTCCTCTACTACATAAAGAGGAAAACCTTTCCATTTTTGGGTCACTGTCGGCACGCATATCAAGGCAATAAAGTTTACTCTTATCTTTTAGCAATTATTCAAGTGTTCTTCAAGTTGTTCATCCATTTAGTTGTAACTCAGCTCCATTCAGAGGGCTCGATTGGAACCGGTATTTATCATTCAAATCTAACGCCAAGTTTAATTACTTTGTCACATTTGGTTTAATCGTTTTATTTTTTCCTTTAATTCAATTACTTGTTGTTCTTTGATCATTCGTGTTAAATTAAATCACGCATCCTTTAAACGGCGTATAAATTTAATTATTACTCTTTTTAAGGGTAAACAGTTTGGTGCCCACAGTGGGGCTGAGGATAATAGTGGTGATTTAATACGAATCTTTATAACACACTATATTTTACACTTGTTCTTTGAAGTTTGATTTCAGGATTATTCAATATGCCAAAATCCCAATCTTCTCACTTGAGTGTTGACGCCGAGTCAAGCCACCACAGTGAAAATAATAACGTGGTGTGAAGAAATGGCGTACCCCATGTTGCGCCTAATGGCGTTCCGATCGGTGACCCAGTCGATGCTATCGACAACAACCTACCGACTGATCCCGATAACGACATTCATGGGGCACCCCGATCATCGGCTCGCGAGGCATTCGAATGGGAAGGTGATGGAGTTAGCCTACGTTTGATTTTTGAGATGTTGCAAGCTCAGCAAGTTGCTATAGCACAACTATAGAGTCAAAATCAAGCACACAACACGGTCGAACCAGAATGGGTTGGAGAAGATACTCAAATAAAAGAATGAATTATCACAGAACCCGATGGGTTCGGACCCGAAAAAACTTTCGAGGTGATGAAAATGCTTGAAGCACTGACAAAATGGGTAGAATATTGTTATAAGAAGATAGAGGAGAATGAAAACAGGTGGAAACTTATAATTTGAGGATCGATCAGATCCCGGGAGTGCCTCAGATATTGAAGGGACGGGATTCCAAAAAGTTCAATTAGAAACCTTTTCCCTTGAGCATGGCTCCAAAGCCAATTCCAAAAAGGTTCTGAATGCTTGGAATTCCCAAATAAAACAGGACCACGGATCCTAACGAGCATGTGACCTTCTATATGTGTGCAATAAAAGGCAACGGTCTCGAGGATGACTAGATCGATTCGCTGTTGTTGAAGAAATTCGGGGAAACCTTATCCAAGGGAGAAATGATATGGTACCATAACTTAACTCCAAATTCTATAGATTCATTTGCTCTTCCTGCAGATGCCTTCGTTAAAGCCCATGTTGGCGTTATCAATGTCGAAACGAGGAAATTGGACCTTTTCAAAGTCAAGCAAAGGGACAACAAGATGCTTAGGGAGTTTGTGTTGAGATTCCAGATGGAATGGATGGACCTGCCTCCGGTTGCAGACGATTAGGCCTTTCAGGTATTTACTCAGGGACTCAACCCTCTAAGTTTGGTTGCATCTCAACAATTGAAGCAAAACTTGGTAGAGTACCCAGCGGTTAACTGTGCTGATGTCCATAGTAGGTACCATTCAAAAATCATAGTGGAGTACGACCAACCAGGGGCTCCTTCGAGGTTGGTTTATCCCAATAAAGCAAACGATAAGTCTAAAAACAATAGTGGATAAGGATTCGAGGCCACCTCAAGATCGATACCAACCATATAACTCAGATAGAAAGGGAAACGTACCCAATTGCTATCTGGCCAGGAATGATAAAAGAAGTGACCAGGGTCCAATCAACCAAGGGTTGGTGAATAGAAATAGTTTTGACAAACCCCTTGGAGTTAGAGACATATCGAGGCTATCCGAACATAATTTCAATAGATGCAACGAGTACACTATCGGCCATCGGTCGCATCAAGGAGACCAAGTGTTCGAGGCCACTACGGTCTGAGCTATCACAAAGTGATAATAATTTGATATGAAAGTATCACGGTACCCACTGGCATAGAATAGAGGATTGTCGACAGTTATGGGAAAGAGTGGCTCGTTTATTCAACAATAGGCATCTTTGAGAATTCCTAAGTGAACGAGCCAAAAACCATTTCAAAAAAGTGACGCCAACAAGAAAATCGAGCAGGAAAAACCTCAACATGTGATCAACATGATTATCGGAGGAGTAGACGTTCCGCAAGGGCCAATGATAAGATGAACCAAAGTTTCTATCACAGACAAAAAATAACTCGAGACTATGTTCTAGAGGGATCCATCTCTTTCAGTGACGAGGATCTTGAGGGCGTCATTCAACCCTAAAACAATGCACTGGTAATATATGTACTCATTAAAAAATCCTAAGTTAAGCATGGTTAATTGATCAAGGCAGATCATCCAATGGAGAATCGTGGAGCAACTAGGGCTGTTGGATCATATTGTACCAGTAGTTCGATTTTTTAACGGGTTCAGTATGGCATGCGAGACAACGAAGGGTGAGATTACCCTACCGGTCAACACAGTCGAAACCACTCAGCAAACGAAGTTCTATGTGATAGAGAGGGATATGAGGTACAACGCCTTATTTGGGAGATCGTGGTTTCATAGCATGAGGGAGGTGCCATCAACCTTGCACCAAGCGTTGAAATTTCCAATTCTGAGTGGGATCAAAATAGTGTACAAGGAATACCCGGAAGCAAGGGAGATGTTCATCATCGAAGAGGTGACCCCAACACCCACGGTCATGACATCAAAAAATGAGGGACTGATCGAAGAGAAAGGCACCATATAGCAATCATAGGTCTTAGACTCCACCGAGCCGGGAAAACTTGTTCTTTATAATACGAATCTTTATAACACACTATATTTTACACTTGTTCTTTGAAGTTTGATTTCACGATTATTCAATATGTAAAATTCCCAATCTACTCACTTGAGTGTTGATGCCGAGTCAAGCCACCACACTGAAAATAATAACGTGATGCAAAGAAACGGGTGTTGATACCCAATTTTTCCCAAAATAGTATTAAAAGTGCATATATGTCTTCATAATCATGCATTAGCTTCAATTGATATTTTTTTTCACAATTTCCACATTTTCTAATTAATTTGCCCAGTATTTTATTTCTAATAAATAATTACAAAATTGCATCACAAATGATTTCAAACATTTCTTGATTTAATATTACCATTTATTAAGTCCAAAATTATTTCATAAATAGCCAATTGGCACCATTTGGCTAATAATCGCAATAAATTTTGCAATTATAGACCATGCATACATTTTTGCATCATTTTAATCAAAATTAGTCCATTGTATTTTTTAATGCTAAATATTTTTTTTAGAACGTTTCCATGCATGAAAAAATCATTTTTATAATTAGTAATTATTTACAAATTATTTTAATCAATTATTTGGGTATTTAACAAATAGCCTTTTATTTCAATTTTAACCTAAAATAAATCAGTCTATTACCCCTTAAAACCAGTCCAATAAACCCAGGCCCAATAACGCACCTGCCCGATCCAACTTTTGGCTAATCCTGGCCGTTGATCATTTTTGATCAATGTCCCAGAAACCCCTTACCATAATTAAACTAATACCCCCCTCTAACCCTTATCACTCTCACCCGTCCCTGCCATAACTCTCCTCTCCATCTCTCAGATGCTCTCTAACTCTAACCCTAATTCCTCCCGCCATCACTTACCTACTGCTGTTCATGGTGTTTCTTCACCACCCCAGGCCTCTAATGGCCTCTTCTACGCTGGGTACTTCCATCTCTAAGGTCTTTGAGAAGATTCTCAAAGGACCAGGGCTAGTCTGCTTACGCCTTTGGGTCTTTATTGCCTGTTTCAGGCTGTTGTGGCTCGATTTTGAGTAAGAACTTCTTATTTCGTCTTAATCCATGGGTTCCTAAGTCTATGTTCTCATCTATGATTTACTTCTGAAAACCCTAAATTTTGTCTTTAATCTTCTCAGATCTGTACAGATCTAAGAAGAATCGGACCTATTTCACATGTTTTCATAAAATATCTTTTGGTTTTTCGAGTGATTTCCCATTTTTTTAAAGCTAGGATTTCCTAGAAATCCTTTTCTCCAAACGTTTTCTGACTTTGAATGTTTAACCTTCTTGTATGCGGCGAAATCAGAGGACTTGATTTCTCGCTATTAAGCCACTTCGGAAGAATACCTCGAGACCCCGAGGACGTGAAGCCACGACCGAGTTCCCTCCCTCGGGTCTCGTCGGGGCCCGACTTGAGGAAGATGGAGGATAAGGCTAGAACAAAAAGGAAAGTTCCCTAGGCACACGGCTAAGTCTGACAGGGCTAGCCTATCCAGAGCCTACGCCGAAGCATGGCGTCTAGCCGTCACATCTCTATACTTTACAATTAATGCCCATGTAATATAGCCGGGTTCCCCTACTATATAAAGGGAACCCACACTACCTTGTAAAGGGATGATGTTGCTCCAACTATTCTACTCAAGTGCAATAATATCTCTCTCTTCTCTCTAACTTGTTCGTCCTCTCTGGCTCGAGGCCGCTTTAACATTTATCGCTTTCTTACTTGTTCTTCCTTTATTTCTTGGTATTGGCCATAAGGAGCCTTGATTTATCATATCTTAACTGTTATCCCATTTTTGACTACCCCCGATAGCTTGAGATCGAGCCCAGGTACCGACCCCGAGGTCCTCAATCGACCAGTCCGAAGCTAGGGCAGTAAGCCCCTCGGTCTGATTATTGCCTCATTTTGGCTCGTATTTCATCGTTAAACTTCATATTCTTAGCATCATCTGTTCATACAACTAGCATAAAAATAGATCACGTATTTTTAGAATCCCATCTACAAATTTAATTGTTGTTACCATTTTCACGATAAACAGTTTGGCGTCCACCGTGGGCTAAAGATAATAGTGATTATTTTCTTGCCGGTTTCATTGCACAAAACACAAGTTATCTTTCACACTTCTTCTTGTCCAAGATCTCTTGATTTTAGGTCAAAATATCTGGCTTGGTAAACAGAGTCGAGAATGACAACCTCGAAGTTCACGGCAAAAATGGTATGGCTCCTCCAGTCATTAGCGCGACGTCGCAGAACCCCAATAACGCACCTAGGCCGATTCCAGCGGACATTGGTCGCAAGATGCGTAGCAGGTCAATGAAACCTCGCACACCAACGGGAGCGTATATCATATCGACCGACAGGAAGCCCAAAAAACCCTGGTTCGGGAAACATATGAAGTTAGTCTTCATGATATTTTTGAAATGTTGTAGGCACAACAGTTGGCTATCTTTCAGTTGCAAAGCCATCCGGAGACTCCCAGTATAGTAGCACCGGAAACAGCTCCCCCCGCCGAACAAGTATCCGAAATATCAAGCAACAACGGATCGGTAACCGACCCTTCCATAGCAAAGATGCTTGGGGATATCTCCAAAAGGATCGAGTCAGGTTCGTGGAAGTTCATGCAATGGCCGTCCCCTGAGGAAGCGGTCTCGGAACCCATTTCAAAGAAGTACGGAATGCCAGAATTCCTAAGTACAACGGGACCTCAAATCCTGATGATCATATCACCGCTTGTACGTGTGCGGGAAGAGGCAACGACCCACGAGATGACGAGTTCGAGCTCGTCTTGTTGAAGAGGTTCGGGGAAAAACTCTCAAAAGGGAACCATGACATGGCATCAAGGCCTAACACCCGACCTCACAAAATCGCTTATCACACCGGCAGATTCCTCCATAGAAACACACATCGATGCCATCGAAGCAGTGATGAGAGAGCCTAACACATCTAGGGCCGACTAAAGGGAGAGTGAAGCGCCATGGGAATTCGTACTTCATTCCCTGATAGAATGAACGAGACTACCCCTGGTCTCGGATGACTAGGTAGCATAGGCCTTCGCCCAAAGCCTAAACAAACCAATCCCAACGATTTTAGGGTAGTTCAAACAAAACTTGGTTTAGTACCTAGCCAAGATCTGGTCGGATGCCCGTACCCAGAACTAGTCGTGAATCAGGATCATGGATGACCATCCAGCAGCCTCATTGGGATCAGTGTATCCAAGAAGGTTCCGGAAAAGAAACTAATGCCAAATAGAGGGATTACCACCCGTACTCCGCGGATAGGAGGAACTCCCCGAGATACAATCTACCTCGCAACGATCGGGAAATGGCCCCAGGGCAACATCCTCGAGGAATCTTCAACAGAGCCAGATTTGACGAGGCATGGCCGACAGGGGTGCCTCTCCCATCAGAGTACGATTTCAGCATTACTATACCGAACATCGTTCACTGTAGGCAGAACCAGGGACACTAAATGGCTCAGACCTATTCGGTCGAATCCCCCTTAAAGGAACCACAACCTAGCGCGGGAACTGCATGGCGCGCACGACTACGGGTTCAAAAATAGCTACCAGCTCAGGAGGAAAATAGTCTTGCTACTCAATTAAAATCACCGCCGAGTACTTTCGAGCGACCAGGCTCGAACCCAGCCCCGAAAGAGGAAGGCGACCAGGAAGAACGAAGCAAATAAGCCGCAACGTATTGCCACGATAGTGGAGGAACGGGGAGCACCCTCCAATACTCATAAAGCGGAAAGTAAAAATGCTCGTTACCAGGAAAAGACGGCTCCGGGGATACATTCTGGAGGACGCCCTTACATCCAGCAAAAAAGACGCCGAGACTTCGCCTCGTCCTCACACTGACGCATTGGTAACCTTCTCCCTCATTTGATCTATTTCAAATAAAATATGTGCTTATGAATTTAGGTGGTTCGATCAACACATCAATGTTGTCAGCCCGAGGTTAATATTGCAGCTCGGACTGCCGGGTCAAAACACGACCACCTCTCGAATCTTTAACAAATTCCAGACGGCGATCGCTACATCAATGAGGAAGACCATTCTCTCGATACCGTACGACTTGCTCAGACGGGAACGCCGAGTCCCATACTGTCAAAGGAAGCGCAAGGCACGAACGTCTTATTCAGATGGCCACGAGTGCACCGCACGAAGACAATGCTTCCCCCACTTCGCCCGAGGGATTAAATTCCACGCAAGAGATGGAATTAAAATCGTGAGCGGAAAGCAATACGTGGCAAGAGGAAATTCCTAATCATATAACGCATCGCCAACATCAATACCTCCACTCTTGAAAGGATCAAAGGGTAAGCGAACCACATCTTCGACCAAGTCTGATTAAACATGGCGGAGGGCCGTACTAGAATCCACGCTCCAAAACAGCAGGAACAAAAAACCCCGGAATATCGCCTATACACCCGCGGTAAAGAAAGATTACCTCCTTCCTTCATTATTTTTTACTAACCTGTATGCAGACATTCGACCAGGGCATTCGGAAGTGCTAGCTCTACCCTAGTACCCCAAGGCTTTAACAGGACCCGTCGCACTCTTTCCCCTCGGCCGGAGTTCCGCCCCAAAGAGGGTCTCGCCAGCGAGGTTCTTAGCGGAGGAGGGTACCCCTTAAAGAGGACCCAGCAAGATCGTAAGCCTTCTTTCTGCAATCAAACGGTGGAGGACACCCCCCTCTCTGAAAGATTCGACCGCTCAGAAAGGCCGGGGAACGACATACCGAGTTTCAATAGGGAATCATGTACCAGACCAAACGGTCCAAGGAGCTGCACCCGTGCAGGCCGAGCTCACAACAACGAAACAATATGTATTTACGTCAAGCAATAAAGGAATATCTTTCAGCATCTCATACTTCGAAAGAGGAAATTTTAGTATACTCTCGACAAGGATCCCTCCACCGAATGCGTCTCGAAGTACTCGGAGACTTGACGTCGACAATTTGACGCTCGCACGACCGCAGGGTCGAAACTCTGGGCTCATAAAGCCCTAACAAGGTAACTCCAAGCTCACGAATGACGGCCTTCGTTCCCAAGCAAACTCGATGACTCAGAGACTATCACCAATTCACTGGGAAACCCGAGGCCATAAGACCCCGAGTGGGCAGACTCGGTATAACCAGATCTATTCTACATAGCAAAGCAAATTGTAAGACCTCAACAGGCATGACAAATTGTAAGACCTCAACAAGCATGAACAATTTTGTAAGACATTACTACATGCATAAAACTCAAAATCCCAAAGTTTAGGCTATACGTCGCATTTGTAAGAATCACGAAAGGGCATACCCTTGGTGTAGACGCCTGAACTATCACTCAGGATCAACAATGGCTCCGGCCAAACACATATGACTACGGTCAAAACGGCTGATCCAACCAAAATAATGTGACTCGGGGACGCCTGACTGTCGCTAAACAAAACTGTAGGCCATTACTTCGAATATACTTCGGAAAGAACCAGTTAAAACAGGCTTCCCTCAAAAGGCAAACGAGCTTCGACCATGTCAGCTTCAAATCATAAGGCTTTGACCTACTCATCCTACGAGCTAAAAACCTTCTGAGGTGCTCGAACATCGCCGCTAACGACTTGAAATTGAGGTTCTTCTCGAATCGATGATGGGTCAGGCATAATTATTTCAAAAAGACCTTAACGAGAGGAATACAAAGCCTACAAAATGCCTACGGGAAAAAGCATAAGAGCCATTGTCGCCAGCCAAATAAGCCTCCGGGCCGCACACTAAAAGGTCTCAACGACCAAACAGTGTAAGAGCCATTGTCGCTAGCATGAAAATTGACAACTTGAGGATTAAAATGAGCTCGAGTTGTAACCCTATTCGGAGACCGGATCTGAAATAGTTAAATATAAAAGCCTCCGGTCCGCATATTAAAAGGTCTCAATGACCAATCACTGTAAGAGTCACTGTCGCCAGCTTGAAAATCGAAAAAACTTGAGGATCAATTGAAGCTCGAGTCGCAACGCGGCTCGGAGAATGGACCCAAAATAGTTGAAACAACAAACGACCGAGGGCAAGAAATAGAAACCATCATCATCCTGTAAGCACGTGATTTTTGCTTCACGGATAAACACTCCAAAAGAAAACAAAAATAGTGACCAGTGACCTCGCTGTACAAATTTTCAATTTTTCATGACATGTACTGCTAGTCATTTGTGGTTCGGTCCATTTTGCATTTAATCTTACCGATCGAAGTACAAAGTATGTATGTCCTGGTAATTAAACCGTAATTCGATCACTAAAAGAAAATCCAAAATATATATGCATCTTTTATGCTGGGTTGGGATATGTGTGTGGTAATTAGGATAAGTAATTAAATTAAGGATGATTTTAATTTCATTTATGTGGAAAATAAAAAAAAAAGAAGAAAAGAGTTGAAAATCGGTTTGGGCCCAAAAATGAAACAAAAATAGGCCCAAAACCGGCACTAAAGTCCAGTCCAAATCCGGCCTACCCAAGCACCAATTCAAACGACGCCGTTTCAGGCAAGTCGATCTGAGCCGTCTAAGCCTCTTAATTCAACGGCCTAGGACAACCCGTTCCCAAACCTGACCCAGTAACCATTTCAACCCAACCCATCACTTAAACCAAACGACCTCGTTTTAATACCAAACGACCTCGTCTCACCCCTCACCATCAGATCCCAGCCGTTGAGATCAGATGATCTAACGGCCTGGATCCAATCCTCTACGCCGTATATAAGCCTTCCCTCACACCCCACGCCCCCTATCCGAACCCCACCTTTCTCCATATTCTTCACCAAGCCTTGAAACCCCCCGAAACCCTAGCAGCCGCCCTAGTTTCCCTTTCACCAGAACCCGGCGGCATGAACGCCGGTGACCACCTCCTGAACACCTTAGGTCCCCCTCACTCTCCTAAACATGGATCTATTACCCCCTAGCCTCGAATCCCTTTCCTTCATCTCGAATCTGGATTTGAAGATTCGAGACAAAACTCGATCTATACCAAACCTCACCATCTTCGTACCAGACACTCCCATGACCTCCCTCGTGACCAAACCAGGCTTGGTTTGGTCCGAATCTACCCACAACTCTTAGAATCTCAAATCTAAGAATCCAAAACCTAGAACAAGAATAGCCTTGGAAACCGGCCAGTCTTATCAGAGTTTGAGGTCTAATAGACCTTAATCAAGGTGTTCTCGTGTGAGAACACCCTGATTAAAGTTTGTTCGGCCTCAAGGGTTCAAAGTTGAGTCAGATTTGGGTCAATTTGGTTTGGACATTTTTTGGTAAGTTTTTCTTGTCCTTTTTGTTTTATTTAACTGCTAATTAAGTTGTCAGCATGTTTCGTTGTGTTTGTTTGTTATTTTTGTTATTTTTCATTCGAATTTCTTCCATCTCTGTCAAAGACCTTTTATTTGGTCAGTTGATTTTCTGTGTGTTCTGAATGTATTCTGTGGTATACATGATCGTCAATTAAATTAGTCGTCAAATGAGTTAATTCATATAGGTTCCTAGTGATTGAACAAAGTTGTCTGAAGTCATTCGGGACTCTATACGTGTTGTTTATATGAACGATTAATTGTTATGTGTTACGATTAATATAGTCGAGTCGATGTATGTCGTCAATTAGTTTCAGTCATTAATGGTAACAACTTGATCCGTGTTGTTTATTTCTGTTGTGATCGTATTTGAATCCCATTAGGAAACTGAGTTGTATTGCCTATTGGTTTTGTTGAATTAAAGAACATCTAGGGGGTAGGTTATAATGGCAGTTCAGACTTTGAGCTTAAATGGATGCCATGTTCACTTACTTCAGATTGGGGGCAGCATGCGTATGGTCAGTTGTTTTGGATTAAAATAGTCTGACAGCACATGCTGTCAGATTATATTCTTGCTGCCCATACTTTGGTTAAATAAACAAGAAATTAGGACACTTTAACAACAAAAAGGGAGAGGGGCTATCAGGGATTTCATGGGAGTTTTGTTATTTAAAATAAGTGAGTGGAAAAACAACAGGGAGGGGGGAATTTTGAGTTGTCCAGCAGGCTGTAAAGTGCTGGGATTAGGCTATAAGAAGGGGGACCTTCCGTTAGAGGAAAGGGGGGATTTTTTTTTGAGCCAAAACGAGGAGGTTCTTCTAAAAAAAACTGAAAGAAAGAAACATAAATTCAGAGGATATTGTGACCAAACATTGTCTGTAAACAACATAAGAATTCACATTTGGTCAAGCTGTCTTGGCCAAGTTCTGTTGTTTGCCCTGATTGAGCTGCTTGTGATTGTTGAACTGCTGGTGTTGCTGCATTGAATACTCTGTTATTTCTGTTGGTTCGTTACTCTGGTTTTGGGATTGTTTGTTTGTTGCTCGACTACTCTTGAGCTTCATCATTGTTGGTTGGTTGTTGTTGCTGTGTTGTTGCTGTGTGTCTGTTGTTGCTGTGCTTGCTGTGTACCACTCAGCTGATCATCTTTCTTCTTCTTTTGCTCCTCTATACTAGGTACACAAATATACTACCACTGTAACTTGAAAGGTTTGAGCATGAATGTAAAAGAGAAGATCTGCAGATGCTTATATATACATAGACTATTATGTTAGGCCTCATATAATGTATAATAGTTTACATTATTGTTTTGGATACTGGAGATAGTCCTCATGCCTGATAAATGTCAATGTATGGTAGTTGAATGTTATACTGTGTATATAGGTTGGTGATAAAAGTATGCCCGATGCAGTAGGTTGTATCTTAGATTTAGTTTAATGGTGTAGTATAAGTCTGTAATGTATGCCAAGCATGAAAATCGTACACTACTAGTTAAATTCTTTCCCTTCTGATAAATTGCCTTATATAACTGTTAAACCATGTTGTAAGACAAAGAACACAGAGCTTGCAATCTCAACCTCACGAAGGTCGAGCCCAGGTCGAAACAGACCAAGCAGGCCTGCATCGAACAAACAATGGCCCAGGTCTGGCCCATCACGCATGGGCTAGATTTGGGCCTTTAATTTTTGCTCAGCTGACTGGATACGTGGCCGTGCTTCTGATTTTGTGCAAGCACTCGGAATTCCGTTATAGATAACTTGCAAGCATGTAATTAACTTGGGCTATCTACTGTTTTCAATTAGTAGAGACAAACGCGACAAGAAACGTAGTTGCTATAGGATATCCTTTTAAAATAAGGACGAGATGAGCCTCGACAAAAATAAAGAAAAACGCACAAATTGCGGGGCCCTCGTTAAATGTATATATTGAAGCATTCAGTCCCTAAGGTGGGTCGTTTAGCAAATCTCACTACCTCCCGGAATAATATCGCGATAGCCTCTTTAAGCGTGTATTTAATAATTTTACCTTCTTAAATTCGGGTGCGCATTTATGTGACCCAAATCCAAATCTCGACGGATTCGAAATGTGTTTCTAATCACGGGTACATTGATTGTGACGTGGTTCGAGATGCATGTCCATGACGTCGCAAATTCCTTTTAAAAATAGAACGAGACGAGCCTCGACAAACAAAATGTACAAAGCTGCGGGGCCCTCTAGAAATGTATATATCAAAGTATTTAGAATTCGGGACGTGCCGTTTAGCGAATTTCACGGCTTTCCCAAAATAATAACACGATAGTCTCTTAGGGTGCGTATTTAATAATCTATTTTCTTAAACTTGGGTGTGCATTTCATGCGACCCAAATCCAAATCCCAAAACATCAAATAAAATATGTTCCGGATTGTGGGTGCATTTCATGTGACGCAGTCCAAAGACATGTTTTTTAAGCGATGTTCACATTCCTAAAAATAATGATAATAAAGCGGTAAAAGATGAAATTTGCACATGGTTCATAATCGTATTTAAAATCAGATAATCGAGCCGAATATAACAGTTGAGCGACCGTGCTAGAACCACGGAACTCGGGAATGCCTAACACCTTCTCCCGGGTTAACAGAATTCCTTATCTAGATTTCTGGTACGCAGACTGTAATATGGAGTCATTCTTTTCCTCGATTCGGGATTAATATTGGTTTACTTGGGACACCCTAAATCTCCCAAGTGGCGACTCTGAAATAAATAAATAAATCCCGTTTCGATTGTCCTTTAATTGGAAAAAACTCCCTTGTACCCCCGCGGGTGCGGAAAAAGGAGGTGTGACAGCTCTGGCGACTCTGCTGGGGACCATGACCCAGAACCACTGGTTCAGGGTTCAAGAATTCGAGCTTAAAATAACTGTTATAGTTGGCTTTATTTTTTATCTGATTTTTACATGATATATGCTTAATGTGCTAAATGATGCTTTTACCGCTTTAATATTATCTGAATTGTGTATATAAAACTGCTGCGAAACCCTTCTTCTTTCTGAGTCTTCTAAATTTATAGTGTACACGTGCGCGTGACCCACCTTTCTGTTAGAAGGCATACCGAATAAGACGAAGTTGGGACAAGTAACTAGGCCGGGTAGACTTTCGTGCTCCCGGTACGTTGCCCCCGCTTCGGCTCAAACTGTCCGTTTGAGTAAGCCATGTTTAGAACAATACGCCTCAGGTTTTTACCTAGAATAACTCAGCCATGTGCCGGATCCCTAGTAGGAACGTCTATTTGCATCATATACATCTGACCTTGGAGACTCAACACATGGGTTGGGTCTGTCTAGGACAGGTGAACCCGAAATAAAAAGACCATCCTGATGCATCCTACTTGTTACCTGTGCATTCATTTGCCTCGAACATGCTTGTTGACAGGCTTAAATGAAATCATGGTGAGAACTGAGGAATAAAATGGGAAAAAAGGGTATTTAATCTTGAAAAGGTATTTAATCTTGAAAATAGTTTGAAAAATTCCCAAAATAGTTTTAAATCTTGAAAATAGTTTTAACTGAAAATGATTAGAGTATATTTTCAAAATGAGTCTTGACTTTATTAAATTAAATTTCAGATACAAAATGAGCACCACACAAAACCCCTCATCCACAAATACAGAAGAGTTTCTACTCCAGCTTCAAATGTGGTGGTGCGAATTAGGCGAAGATGGTCAAAAGTGGGTCATCAAGCATTTGGGAAATCTCCCGGATATTATGAAAGTTAAACCCTGTGATGATCTGATTGCGGCATTAGTAACTTTTTGGGACCCTGTTCACAATGTCTTTCGTTTCTCTGACTTCGAGCTCACTCCTACATTAGAGGAGATAGCTGGATATGTTGGTTTTGACGGAATTTTAAGGAATCAAAGCTTGATATTCACAAAGGCTCCCTCGGTACATCGATTCTTCGATCTTCTGAACATAAGCAGTCAAATCAGGAAAAGCAATGTCATCAATGGATGTTGTTCTTTCAACTTCTTGTATTCAAGGTTCGGAAAGTCAGATGGGTTCGAAATACATGAGAAAGGCCTTACTAACAAGCAAGACAAAGACGCATGGCAGGTTCACCGTCGCTTCGGCTTCTAGGAATCATGGTTTTCCCGAACAAAGAATGAACAATCGATATTCGCACCGCGAAAGTTGTGCAAATCCTCACCACCAAAGAAAACCACACCCTTGTCCCCATCATTCTCTCAGACATTTATCGGGCTTTGAGTTTATGTAAAGCAGGAGCGAAAGTCTTCGAAGGATGCAAAATTTTGTTGCAAATGTGGGTGATGGAACATCTCCAACAACAGCCCAAGATCATACAGTATGGGCCAAGCAACGATAATTGCATCGAGGGTTATGAGGAAAGAGTAAAAAATCATCAGGTTCCAGAAGGGATAGAAGCATGAGTATCTCATCTAAGGGCTTTAACGACAAATCAAATTGAATGGACTTTGGGATGGCTCCCGATGAGGGAAGTGATACACATGTCAACCTCAAATAGTTATCTGCTACTATTGGGATTGAGAAGCATCCAGCCGTATGCGCCATTGAGAGTCCTAAGACAACTAGGGAGATATCAAGTAGTTCCTGATAATGAAGATTTGAGTACGCAAGAAATCGAATTACACCCAGAAGCCACTATTCCTGAGGCTCTACTTTAACAGATGTGGAATGGATGTCGATACTTGAAAAGTGATACTCAAGTCCCAGACACTACAAAGGGTGAGATAAATCCTGGATATGCAAGGTGGTTCAAGAAACGGTCTCGTGTGGATGATGTACCAGAACCTGAGCTAAGAAGGCCAACCAAAAGACCCCATATTCAAAACTTTAATGATAAAATCCAAGAGCGGTTGATCTGGGGAGAAAAAGAAAAGGGGTACAAAGCAACTATCCATGCCCTAAAGGAAAATCTAAGGAACCTCAGTCTGGAGAAAGATTTGCAAGCGCAAGAAGCTGAAGGCGAGAAGAAGAGTCTAGCCTGTGAGAATGAAAGTCTTCATGCTCGATTTCTGAGAATGAAAAAAGGCTTCTGAAACGCCAAGGAAGAATTGGAAGGATCAAAAAACCATCGCCAATCTTTTTGAAAGAATGCAAGATTATGATTCCATTCTTGCTGCAAATGAAAGGGCGTTGAGCAAAGCAAAAGAAAGGATCCAACAATTAAACGAAGAAGCCAGATCTGATAAGGAACGCCAAGATAGGCAATCCGAGAAAGTCAGGGCACAATTCAAGAAGGAAAAAGACCACTGGGTACGATCAGAAGACCAACTTCGTGCACAACTAGAAGAGGCAAGAAGGTACAACAGAGAGCATCAACAAGCGGACATTGACAGAGAAAGAGTGCATGCGAGATTAGAGCAGGCCAGACTCCGAGCTCTATTAGAGTCAGCCCTAGATCGTGAAGACCGTATCAGAGATATAGCCACCACTCGCCAGTAGCAACTGCAAAATCAAGGCCAACATCTCCAAGATTTCAGGGCACAGATCCACGACCTGGCGGTCTACACCTCCCAAAGTTATGTAAACTGCCAAGGAATGGATTATGAAAGGTTTACAGAGCATGCACCCACTTTTGCCCGTCATCTAGCGATGGAGTTGGAAAGGATGTATCGTACGCTGGGAGGTCATCCAGGTCAAGCCCCGCCTTGAGCAAATGATCTAATAATTTACAACACAAGTGGAAAGTGGGGCACGTTGTGAGATGTTAAAAATTGTATCTTTTTATTTCGATTTAAATAAGTGTATTTCAAGACATTTTCTTACAAAGTTTTCAAATGTAATGTCTGTTCATCTTTTTAAATGAATGAAAATGTTAGCCTCATGGCAGAACTACGCCTGGTCTGATTCGCGGGGGGACGTGATACGTAGGCAATCCCCATAAGATTCGACCGCTTTAATAAAGAAAGAAAAAAAAAAATAACAGAAAAGGGGACAAATGAGCAAACCGGGATGACGCATGTGGTTCGAAGCAAAGCATGTAGAAACGGTTAACTGCCTAGGAGCATTGCATCCCCTATGTGTTATGATCAAATCTGTTAAACTCTAACGCTAACAAAGTTTGTTGTTGTCTGATCCAGACAAGTTAGTTGTTAAAGAACTCTGGCAACACACTCCTATCAAACCAGATCCAAAGGACCGATAGCAACAAGCATGACTACTTCAGAGAATAGTAATGAGGAAGAGAGGCCGATGAGCCAGTTGTTAAAAGAAGCGATGGAAAAGATTGAAAGGATCGAACTAGAGATGAATGCAATGCAGCTAGCCGTAGCCAAAACACAAAAGAGCCCTGAAACACTAGGACACATGCCAGAATACCCTCACTCCGGCCCTTCCACAAGCCGCCCAAATCCCCTTTATCATCAAGAAAGAAGCCCTCATGATTCCCAAGCTCCACCGCCCCATCAACCTCTCCCAATACCCAGTATTCCCACTTTTGTGGGACCCATATCAGCCCCTTTGCAAAGAACGACCAGTGAGCCATTGTTTCAGGCTCACGATACACAGTACTATCCCCCTGAGCCTACGTTTCATGCCCCCGAACCACAGGCTTACAATCCACATTTGGAAGTGCCGGCAGAGATTGAAAAGCCGGCTAAGGCCCCTGAACAGGATGAAGTATTGAGAAAGTTCAAAAGCCTGGAGCAGTCCTTCAGGAACTTGCACGGGCTGGGCAACCAAGTCAGCGTAGCATACAAAGATCTGTGCCCTTTCCCAGACGTCCAACTCCCGGCTGGGTTCAAGATGCCTAAGTTTGATTTATATGAAGGGCACAGTGATCCCATGGCACATTTGCGGGGATTCTGTAGCAAAATGAGAGGGGCAGGCGGCAAGGATGAGCTGCTGATAGCTTATTTCGGCCAAAGTCTGAGCGGATCTGCACTAGAGTGGTATACCAGGCAGGATTCTAGTAGGTGGTATACTTGGGACGATCTGGCGCAGGCTTTTGCAGGTCATTTCCAGTACAATCTCGAGATAGTCCCTGACCGTCTCACATTATTAAGAACTAGGAAGAAACCCGGGGAAACTTTTTGCGAGTTCGGATTCCGCTGGAGAGAGCAAGCAGCTAGAGTCGATCCTCCCATGAGAGAGGGAGAGATGGTGGACTATTTCTTGCAAACATTGGATCCAACCTACTTTGGTCACTTGGTGACAACGGTTGGCAAATCTTTCAACGAGGTGGTCAAGATAGGGGTCATGATAGAAGAGGGTCTGAGGTCTGACAAAATCTTAAACTACTTGGCACTCAAGGCCACGACCCAGGCTATTCAGAGCGGCGCGGGAGGTGCGCTGAGAAGAAAGAAAGAAGAGGTTGCCACGATCGAGGCAGGCAGTTGGTCCAGGGCTAGCAAGCCACACTACAACCAACCCAGACCTCACAGGCCAAACTACCCATACAACCCACCACAAAATTTCTATCCACCTCAAGAACCACATTGTTCCGTACACCAGGCCCAAGCATACACTCAGCCTCCGGTTCGCCCGCAATGGCGCGCGCCGGCTCCCCAGAACATATATGCTCCACCACAAAACACTTACCCTCCACCGAGGACGTATAGAAACCCTTCAGGGGCAGGCTTTCGGGGAAATCCAGATGCTAGGAATGACAGGTTGCAGAAACAAAGAACTTTCACGGAGTTGGGAGAAACCTACACCGCTTTGTTCCACAAGCTGAGGAAATTGGGTTTGGTTAGTCCTGTCCAGACTCGAGAACCAAATCCCTCTCCTCAGAATTTGGACCGATCAATAAGTTGTGAATACTGCTCAGGGATGCTCGGGCATGATACCGAGAAGTGTTGGAAATTGAGGCATGCCATACAGGATCTTATTGACACCAATAAGATCGAGGTCCAGACACCGGAGGTTCCTAACATCAACCAGAACCCACTGCCAGCGCACCACGAGACTCACATGATTGAGTTGGTGTATGAGGGAGGAGAGTTGAGAAAACCCTCACAAACAATGATGATGATCCAGGCCGCCCCGAAAGAAGTCTCAACCAGTGGAGGAACGAGTGTACAGTTGCAGGGAAAAGGCGTCAAGCCTGTAGTGATATTGGGAAAGAACCCGTCTACCATAGCAAGCAAACCCGAGCCAAACAAGTTGGTAATATCAGTGATTCCGCCCACACCAGCAGTTGTGTTGAAGGGGGTATATAGAGAACCGGTAACCATAAAGCCTGTGGTCCAGCTGCCGATGATTGATAGTAGGGCTGTGCCTTGGAAATATGAAAAGGCGGTGGTGATGTATAAAGGAAAACAGGTGGAAGAAGTTAGTTGTGAAGCGCAAGGGCTGACCCGATCAGGTCGATGTTTCGCTCCGGTGGAACTAAGGAGAACCAACCCAGCTGCAACCAAGAAACCTGTGTCCGAAGAAGA
This sequence comes from Nicotiana tabacum, assembly GCF_000715075.1. Lineage (NCBI taxonomy): Eukaryota > Viridiplantae > Streptophyta > Magnoliopsida > Solanales > Solanaceae > Nicotiana > Nicotiana tabacum. The sequence goes on from NC_134085.1 coordinate 26,097,374, forward strand.
GGCTGAGGAGTTCCTGAGGAAGATGAAAGTGCAGGACTACTCCTTGGTCGAACAGCTAAGAAAAACACCGGCCTAGATCTCGTTGCTGTCATTACTGATCCATTCTGAGGAGCATCGACGGGCTTTGATGAAGATATTGAACGAAGCTCATGTACCCAACGAGATTTCTGTAAACCACCTAGAAACCATTGCCAACAAGATTTTCGAGGTGAACAGGGTAACATTCTCAGATGATGATCTGCCGGTGGAAGGTACGGAGCATAATAAAGCTCTATACCTAGCTGTCAAATATGAAGACTCGGTGGTAACTCGAGTATTGGTGGATAACGGCTCAAGCGCCAATATTTGCCCACTATCTACCTTGAACCAGTTAAAGATCGACCACGGAAGGATCCACAAGAACAGTATCTGTGTCCGAGGGTTCGACGGAAACGGAACAGCCACTGTAGGGGATGTTGTACTTGAACTGACCATTGGTCCAGTCCTGTTTACCATGGAATTCCAGGTGTTAGGCGCCACAGTATCTTACAACCTGTTGTTAGGACGACCATGGATTCATGCAGCCAAAGCAGTGCCCTCCACCCTACATCAGATGGTGAAGTTCGAGTGGGAAAGACAAGAGGTCGTGTTACACGGCGAGGACACAACGTGCACCATGGGCAGAGCCATTGTACCTTTCATAGAGACCGTTGATGACAAAGGTCCTTGGGTCTACCAGATTTTCGATACAGGGTCGGCCAACAAAATCTCCGAAGGAGAAATCATCCCGCACCCTAGGGTAGCTGCCGCAACAGTCATGATGTTCTCAGAAATGCTGGGTAATGGATTTGTTCCAGGAAAAGGCCTGGGAGTCGAGCTTCAAGGGATTGTCCAACCTGTCTCCCTTCCTAAAAATCTTGAAACTTTCAGATTGGGGTTCAAACCAACCGCAGCAGATAGGAAGCAAGCGCGAAAAATGAAGAAGAGGGTTTGGTTTCTGCCCAAACCGGTGCCACGTCTCTCGAGGTCTTTTGTCAAAGCAAGTGACAAGGGATCATCGGTCCCAAAGATTCTAGGACCGTTGATCGGTATAGATGAGGACCTGAATCAGAGTTTTGAGAGGCTGTTCGCGGATGTCAGTGTGGTAGAAGCTGGAGAAGGTTCCAGCAGAATAGAGATACAGTTTGTGGGGCCTGAGGCCAAGACCAACAATTGGACAGTTACTCCTCTTCCTGTCCGAGGGGAGTCTTGGTAGTAGGCTTTGATTTATGTTTTGTGTGTTTTGTTTTGTCCGGATTATTTCAGGGTGTAATCCAAATTTTACTTTTGTTTTATAAAAGTGTGAACCCTTTTATCCCGAAAATTTAATAAAGTTCTCTCCTTTTGCCTATTTTAATTTTGTTTTGTTCTTTTCCTTTCTGAACAGTTCTCTTTTTACTGGTTCTAATGACATGGCATGCACAGCGGATCTTCGACATAGTCTAATAAATCAATCTGAATCCGACTCAATGATGCAAGAGGTCGTTTGCGATGATGAATTTGAATATGGCGAAGATAAGGCCTTCGAAGAGATAAACCGAGAACTATGCCAATTTGAAGAAAGACCCAAGCCTAACTTAAATGACACTGAGGCTGTAAATTTAGGAGACGCTGATAACGTCCAAGAAACCAAAATCAGCACCCACATTGAGCCGAATGTCAGGGAAGAATTGATCAAAACCCTCATGGAATTCAAAGATGTTTTTGCATGGTCATATGACGATATGCCTGGATTAAGCACCAATTTAGTGGTTCACAAATTACCCACTGACCCGGCATACCCTCCGGTCAAGCAAAAACTAAGGAAATTTAAAACAGAAATGAGTGTAAAGATCAAAGAAGAGGTGATTAAGCAGTTGCAGGCGATGGTCATTCGGGTCACTCGATATCCTGAGCGGTTGGCCAATGTCGTACCAGTCCCAAAGAAGGATGGGAAAATCAGGGTGTGCGTCGACTACCGCAACCTCAACAAAGCAAGTCCCAAGGACAATTTTCCATTGCCCAACATCCATATCTTGATCGATAATTGCGCTGGGCGCGAGATTGGATCCTTTGTGGATTGCTACGCAGGTTATCATCAGATCCTAATGGACGAGGAGGATGCGGAGAAGACATCGTTTATTACGCCATGGGGAACTTACTGCTATCGGGTAATGCCGTTTGGATTGAAGAACGCCGGGGCAACGTACATGCAAGCAATGACTATTGTGTTTCATGACATGATACACAAAGAAATCGAGGTGTACGTCGATGATGTGATCATAAAGTCTTGGCGTCAGGAGGACCATGTAACAGACCTAAGGAGATTTTTCTAAAGACTCCGAAAGTATGATATCAAGCTGAACCCGGCAAAATGCGCATTCGGGGTTCCATCAGAAAAGCTGCTAGGATTCATCGTCAGTCGACGGGGGATTGAGTTAGACCCATCCAAAATTGAATCCATCCGAGATTTGCCACCGCCAAGGAACAAAATAGAGGTAATGAGTTTGCTGGGTAGACTCAATTACATCAGCAGGTTCATCGCCCAACTCACAGCAACTTGTGAGCCCATATTTCGGTTGCTGAGAAAGGATGCTGCGGTAGGTTGGACGGCATAGTGTCAGGAGGCCTTCGACCAAATCAAAGGGTATCTGTCTAATCCACCCGTATTGGTCCCGCCCAAGCCGGGGAAGCCCTTAATTCTTTATCTGACGGTCCTGGAAAATTCATTTGGTTGTGGGATGGGGCAACATGATGACACAGGAAGGAAGGACCAGACCATCTACTATCTTAGCAAGAAATTCACAGTACATGAGGTCAAGTACACTCAACTTGAGAAAACATGTTGCGCCCTAACTTGGGTAGCTCAGAAGTTGAAGCATTACTTGTCCTCATGTACTACTTATCATATCCCGTTTGGACCCATTGAAGTATATCTTTTAGAAACCTATGCCCACGGAAAGGTTGGCGAAATGGCAAATTCTGCTCACAGAGTTTGATATCGTCTATGTGACGAGGACAACCATGAAAGCCCAGGCGCCGGCCGATCATTTTGGCAGAGAATCCTGTTGATGAAAAATAAGTGCCTTTAAGAACGTATTTTCCCGACGAAGAGGTAATGCATACAAATGAGATGGAATTAACTGAGGAACCGGGTTGGAAGCTTTTCTTCGATGGAGCTGCAAATGCGAAAGGGGTCGGGATAGGGGCAGTACTCATTTCTGAAACAGGACGCCATTATCCTGTTACGGCTCAACTACGCTTCTATTGCACCAACAATATGGCCGAGTATGAAGCATGCATTCTGGGTCTGCGCTTAGCTGCGGACATGGATGTCCAAGATGTCTTGGTCTTGGGAGACTCGGACCTCTTGGTACATCAGATTCAGGGTGAATAGGAAACGCGAAATCTAAAGCTCATACCATATCGACAATGCTTGCATGATCTAAGCAAGCGATTTCGGTCGGTGAAGTTCAAACATATCCCGAGAGTTCACAATGAGGTTGCGGATGCCTTGGCCACCTTAGCATCAATGCTGCACCACCCTGACAAAATGTATGTTGATCCTCTGCACATCCAGGTCTGTGATCAGCACGCTTACTGCAATGCCATAGAAGAAGAAGCAGATGGCGAACCCTGGTTTCATGGTATCAAGGAATACCTCAGAATGGGGATATATCCAGAACAGGCCACTGGAGACCAAAAAGAGCCCTTCGGCGTTTGTCGAATGGTTTCTTCCTCAGCGGAGGAGTGTTGTACAAAAGAACCCCGGATTTGGGATTGTTGAGATGCATAGATGCCGGTCAAGCCACAACGGTTATGGCAGAGGTACATGCTGGAGTTTGTGGGCCACACATGAGCGGATATGTATTGGCAAGGAAGATCCTTCGAACAGGGTGTTATTGGCTCACCATGGAACGCGACTGTATCACTTTCGTGAGGAAATGCCATCAGTGCCAGATACATAGAGATCTGATCCATTCTCCGCCAACAGAGTTACATACGATGTCAGCACCCTGGCCGTTTGTGGCATGGGGCATGGATGTCATTAGACCTATTGAGCCGGCAGCATCCAACAGCCATAGGTTCATTCTTTTGACCATTGATTACTTCACCAAATGGGTCGAGGCTAAAACCTTCAAGTCGGCAACCAAAAAGGCAGTCGTGGACTTTGTTCACTCCCATATCATCTGCAGATTTGGAATCCCAAAAGTGATCATCACGGATAACGGTGCGAATCTTAACAGCAGCCTGATGAGGGAGGTATGCCGACAATTCAAGATTACCCACCGCAATTCCACCCCATATCGTCCCAAGGCGAATGGAGCGGTCGAAGCAGCCAATAAGAACATCAAGAAGATACTGCGAAAGATGGTGGAAGGGTCCAGACAATGGCACGAGAGATTACCCTTTGCTCTGTTAGGTTACCGCACTACCGTCCGGACTTCTATAGGTACAACTCCTTATTTGTTAGTGTACGGAACCGAGGCCGTAATACCAGCAGAGGTCGAAATTTTGTCCCTCCGGATTGTCGCTGAAGCCGGGATTGATGATGAGGAATGGGTCAAAGCTCGATTGGAACAGTTGAGCCTGATAGATGAGAAAAGATTGGCAGCAGTGTGCCATGGTCAGCTGTACCAGAAGAGAATGGCAAGAACATACAATAAGAAGGTGCGCCCTAGGAAGTTTGAAGTAGGGCAGCAGGTATTAAAGAAGATCCTCCCACATCAGGTCGAGGCAAAAGGCAAATTCGCCCCAAATTGGCAAGGGCCTTATATCGTGACCAGAGTATTGTCCAACGGTGCTTTGTGCTTGACAGATATCGAGGGGAGATGTGTCGACATGGCTATCAATTCTGATGCAGTCAAGAGATATTATGCGTAATTTCTTTAATTATGGCAATTATTGGTTCGTTTGTTTGTATTTGGCATTTATTGGATAATGAGATGACGGAGGCAATTCTTTCTTCTATCCAAACACTTTTAACCCTTGCTTCCCCTTTGAGCCTTAAGTTATTCTTTCATACCCCTCTTTTGGAATCACTAATGGAAAAGACATGAAAAAAAAAGAAAAAAAGAAAAGAAAAAGAAAAAATGAAAAGAAGGAGAAAGAAAAGAAAAAGAAGATAAAATCATAAGAAATACAAAACCGTGGGAACTACGTTTGACCTGATTCCTCAAAGAGGATACGTAGGCGCCTCACGGCTCGGTCATAGTGTGCATCATAGTATATATAGGATGCATAATGTACATAGTGTGCATAATAGGCACAGTGTGCGTAACGCACGTAGCTCAACACAAGTATAAAAAATAAAATTCCCCAAGCAAGAAAACTGGGGTAGAGGTTATGTTTTAAGTTCCAACAAAGGTTTGATTCCAAAAGTTGTAGCAGATCACCCATCAAATTATTTCATTTTTTGATAGCCTTTCTTTAACCCCACACCAAAACCAACATCGACGTCCAAAAGACCTCCCGATCAATATCCAAGAGATGCCAAGTCAGGCAAATAAGGCCGAGAATAATACACCGATCCCCAACAAAGAAGAGGACCGTAAGACTGGGAATGAATTGATGGTCAAAGGAATCTCCAGAAGAAAGGGTCGTATCAACAACACCCCGATTCCTCGATGAAGAAATAAAATGAGAGAGTCTTATCGGTGAAAACCTTCACAGGCACCGAAAGACGACGTAAGATGAGGGATATCAAAATGAGAGAGTCTTATCGGTGAAAACCTTCACAGGCACCGAAAGGCGACGTAAGATGAGGGATATAAAATGAGAGAGTCTTATTGGTGAAAACCTTCACAGGCACAATAAGGCGCCGGGAGATGAGAGAAAAGAGAGAGTCTCATTGGTGAAAACCCCTCGAAGGGCACTATGAGGCGACAAGACAGATCAACAAAAAGCGACCACATTCGCAACGAAGTGGACACTCATTTATCATCCCCAGCAAGTCAGACCATCAGGCAAATCGATTGATATAAATAGACTGGGTCGGGAATCTATGGTGCACGTCATGATCACGGGGACCAGTCATGTCCTCCAGATAAGTTCTTCTGAATTTCTTCTCCCACCAAATATTGGTTCAGAAAGATTTTCTCCCTTTTCTATCTTTTATTTCTCTTCCTAAAGATTTGTCTTGAAAAGGATTTTTCAAAACTTACTACTATAGACCGAAGGGGAATTCATCCAATACAGGATAACACAAACAGTCTTAAAGGCCGGCCCCAGGCAATGCAATGATCGTGCCTGGCAATTTTGGAGGAAGTAAGCTCCTAAAGGGAGTGGTTTCGAGAGTAAAAAAAAGACTCCCACAGCATGTACTGTACAAAGAGAGAAGAAGAGGGGGATAAATGGAAAACCGTCCCCCAGCAGGCCGAAAACCCCCAGCAAGCGATTTTGTCTGCCAACCAATTATGGGGACACAGAGCAAGAAAAGGAAAGAGAAGGAAAAGCATCCACCGGAAAGGCACCTCTTCCCACCATAAGTGAAACTGACTGAATCCTTTTGTCTGCTGCAGGAAAACAAAGGATTGATAATGGCAGCAAGACCCAACGCCAAGGAAATCACCAAAAAACCAGGGCAGAAATTTTTCTGCCGATTGTCAAATATTTTCTCGGAAACGGGGAAACAATTTCAAATACATTAAGTTCTAGGTCGCCCACCAGTATAATGCGGGAATACATTTAAGTTCTAGATCGCCCACCAGTATAATGCGGGAATACATTTAAGTTCTAGGTCGCCCACCAGTAAAATGCGGGAATACATTTAAGTTCTAGGTCGCCCACCAGTATAATGCGGGAATACATTTAAGTTCTAGGTCGCCCACCAGTAAAATGCGGGAATACATTTAAGTTCTAGGTCGCCCACCAGTATAATGCGGGAATACTTTTAAGTTCTAGGTCGCCCACCAGTAAAATGCGGGAATACTTTTAAGTTCTAGGTCGCCCACCAGTATAATGCGGGAATACTTTTAAGTTCTAGGTCGCCCACCAGTATAATGCGAGAATACATTTAAGTTCTAGGTCGCCCACCAGTATAATGCGGGAATACATTTAAGTTCTAGGTCGCCCACCAGTAAAATGCGGGAATACATTTAAGTTCTAGGTCGCCCACCAGTATAATGCGGGAATACTTTTAAGTTCTAGGTCGCCCACCAGTAAAATGCGGGAATACTCTTAAGTTCTAGGTCGCCCACCAGTAAAATGCGGGAATACTTTTAAGTTCTAGGTCGCCCACCAGTAAAATGCGGGAATACATTTAAGTTCTAGGTCGCCCACCAGTATAATGCGGGAATACATTTAAGTTCTAGGTCGCCCACCAGTATAATGCGGGAATACATTTAAGTTCTAGGTCGCCCACCAGTAAAATGCGGGAATACATTTAAGTTCTAGGTCGCCCACCAGTATAATGCGGGAATACATTTAAGTTCTAGGTCGCCCACCAGTAAAATGCGGGAATACTTTTAAGTTCTAGGTCGCCCACCAGTATAATGCGGGAATACTTTTAAGTTCTAGGTCGCCCACCAGTAAAATGCGGGAATACTTTTAAGTTCTAGGTCGCCCACCAGTAAAATGCGGGAATACATTTAAGTTTTAGGTCGCCCACCAGTAAAATGCGGGAATACATTTAGGTTCTAGGTCGCCCACCAGTAAAATGCGGGAATACATTTAAGTTCTAGGTCGCCCACCAGTAAAATGCGGGAATACTTTTCAGCTCTAGATTTTGGAATCAGTAACCCCACCTGAAGGCGGAAGGTTACACCAGAGATCCCCAAGCAGGAAACAATAAAATCCCCAGCACCAAGAAGCAGAAGGATGCAAAAGCAAGCGCGCGATTCAAAAGGAAGAAGGAACGCGTCTCAGAAGAAGCAGTTTGGGAACGTTATAGTATGCCCATCATAACAATTTTGATGAAGAAAGCCATACCACTGAAGAAACCATTGAAAGACTTAAAGAAGAGGGCCATGTTCCCAGCAGATCAAGCGAAGTGATGAAAACTGGTATTCAGAAAAGGCGAAGGACCAGTATCATCCCCCCAAGTTCACAAAATAAAGGCATCAGAGGAAAGCGCTGGCCGACAAGAAAGCAAGGCAACAAGAACAAGTCGAGGATAGATGAGATCTCATGATCCATAGTCTAGCTTAGCTTCTTGTTTTTCCTTTCAGAAAATGTAACAAGGAGATCGGTGAGCGGTAGCATCCTACAGCAGCATGCAACAGCGTACAACAACAGCGAACACTATAGTCACACGGTAGTCCCAGCTACCAAAATTTCCCGAATTACATTGACCTGATTCCTGTTCAGCCCAGGATATGTAGGAAACCTCTGAAGCAAAGGTTCGGTCAAATCTTTTTCAAAAAATGCTTCACACGGAGTACTCGGACGAGCAAAAATCGCCCGCTTTATCTTTGCGCAAAAACCCTTCGTATCTTCGTGCAAAGAGGGGCAGCTGTAAGCACGTGATTTTTGCTTCACGGATAAACACTCCAAAAGAAAACAAAAATAGTGACCAGTGACCTCGCTGTACAAATTTTCAATTTTTCATGACATGTGCTGCTAGTCATTTGTGGTTTGGTCCATTTTGCATTTAATCTTACCGATCGAAGTACAAAGTATGTATGTCCTGGTAATTAAACCGTAATTCGATCACTAAAAAAAAATCCAAAATATATATGCATCTTTTATGCTGGGTTGGGATATGTGTGTGGTAATTAGGATAAGTAATTAAATTAAGGATGATTTTAATTTCATTTATGTGGAAAATAAATATAAAAAAAAAGAAGAAAAGAGTTGAAAATCGGTTTGGGCCCAAAAATGAAACAAAAATAGGCCCAAAACCGGCACTCAAGTCCAGTCCAAATCCGGCCTACCCAAGCACCAATTCAAACGACGCCATTTCAGGCAAGTCGATCTGAGCCGTCTAAGCCTCTTGATCCAACGGCCCAGGATAACCCGTTCCCAAACCCGACCCAGTAACCATTTCAACCCAACCCATCACATAAACCAAACGACCTCGTTTTAATACCAAACGACCTCGTCTCACCCCTCACCATCAGATCCCAGCCGTTGAGATCAGATGATCTAACGGCCTGGATCCAATCCTCTACGCCGTATATAAGCCTTCCCTCACACCCCACACCCCCTATCCGAACCCCACCTTTCCCCATCTTCTTCACCAAGCCCTGAAACCCCCCGAAACCCTAGCAGCCGCCCTAGTTTCCCTTTCACCAGAACCCGGCGGCATGAACGCCGGTGACCACCTCCTGAACACCCTAGGACCCCCTCACTCTCCTAAACATGGATCTATTACCCCCTAGCCTCGAATCCCCTTCCTTCATTTCGAATCTTCATTTGAAGATTCGAGTCGAACCCGGACCTATACCAAACCTCACAATCTTCATACCAGACACTCCCCTGACCCCCCTCGTGACCAAACCAGGCTTGGTTTGGTCCGAATCTACCCACAACTCTTAGAATCTCAAATCTAAGAATCCAAAACCTAGAACAAGAATAGCCTTGGAAACCGGCCAGTCTTATCAGAGTTTGAGGTCTAATAGACCTTAATCAAGGTGTTCTCGTGTGAGAACACCCTGATTAAAGTTTGTTCGGCCTCAAGGGTTCAAAGTTGAGTCAGATTTGGGTCAATTTGGTTTGGACATTTTTTGGTAAGTTTTTCTTGTCCTTTTTGTTTTATTTAACTGCTAATTAAGTTGTCAGCATGTTTCGTTGTATTTGTTTGTTATTTTTGTTATTTTTCATTCGGATTTCTTCCATATCTGTCAAAGACCTTTTATTTGGTCAGTTGATTTTCTGTGTGTTCTGAATGTATTCTGTGGTATACATGATCGTCAATTAAATTAGTCGTCAAATGAGTTAATTCATATAGGTTCCCAGTGATTGAACAAAGTTGTCTGAAGTCGTTCGGGACTCTATACATGTTGTTTATATGAACGATTGATTGTTATGTGTTACGATTAATATAGTCGAGTCGATGTATGTCATCAATTAGTTTCAGTCATTAATGGTAACAACTTGATCCGTGTTGTTTATTTCTGCTGTGATCGTATTTGAATCCCATTAGGAAACTGAGTTGTATTGCCTATTGGTTTTGTTCAATTTGAATTAAAGAACATCTAGGGGTAGGTTATAATGGCAGTTCAGACTTTGAGCTTAAATGGATGCCATGTTCACTTAGTTCAGATTGGGGGCAGCATGCGTATGGTCAGTTGTTTTGGATTAAAATAGTCTGACAGCACATGCTGTCAGATTATATTCTTGCTGCCCATACTTTGGTTAAGTAAACAAGAAATTAGGACACTTTAACAACAAAAAAGGAGCGGGGCTGTCAGGGATTTCATGGGAGTTTTGTTATTTAAAATAAGTGAATGGAAAAACAACAGGGAGGGGGGAATTTTGAGTTGTCCAGTAGGCTGTAAAGTGCTGGGATTAGGCTATAAGAAGGGGGACCTTCCGTTAGAGGAAAGGGGGGATTTTTTTTTTGAGCCAAAAAGAGGAGGTTCTAAAAAAAAACTGAAAGAAAGAAACATAAATTCAGAGGATTTTGTGACCAAACATTGTCTGTAAACTACATAAGAATTCACATTTGGTCAAACTGTCTTGGCCAAGTTCTGTTGTTTGCCCTGATTGAGCTGCTTGTGATTGTTGAACTGCTGGTGTTGCTGCATTGAATACTCTGTTATTTCTGTTGGTTCGTTACTCTGGTTCTGGGATTGTTTGTTTGTTGCTCGACTGCTCTTGAGCTTCATCGTTGTTGGTTGGTTGTTGTTGCTGTGTTGTTGCTGTGTGTCTGCTGTTGCTGTGCTTGCTATGTACCACTCAGCTGATCATCTTTCTTATTCTTTTGCTCCTCTATACCAGGTACACAAATATACTACTACTGTAACTTGAAAGGTTTGAGCATGAATGTAAAAGAGAAGATTTGCAGATGCTTATATATACATAGACTATTATGTTAGGCCTCATATAATGTATAATAGTTTACATTCTTGTTTTGGATACTGGAGATAGTCCTCATGCCTGATAAATGTCAATGTATGGTATTTGAATGTTAGACTGTGTATATAGGTTGGTGATAAAAGTATGCCCGATGCAGTAGGTTGTATCTTAGATTTAGTTTAATGGTGTAGTATAAGTCTGTAATGTATGCCAAGCATGAAAATCGTACACTACTATTTAAATTCTTTCCCTTCTGATAAATTGCCTTATATAATTGTTAAACCATGTTTTAAGACAAAGAACACAGAGCTTGAAATCTCAACCTCATGAAGGTCGAGCCCAGGTCGAAACAGACCAAGCAGGCCTGCATCGAACAAACAATGGCCCAGGTCTGGCCCATCACGCATGGGCTGGATTTGGGCCTTTAATTTTTGCTCGGCTGACTGTATACGTGGCCGTGCTTCTGAATTTGCGCAAGCACTCGGAATTCCGTTATAGATAACTTGCAAGCATGTAATTACCTAGGGCTATCTACTATTTTCAATTAGTAGAGACAAACGCGACAAGAAACGTAGTTGCTATAGGATATCCTTTTAAAATAAGGACGAGATGAGCCTCGACAAAAATAAAGAACAACGCACAAATTGCGGGGCCCTCGTTAAATGTATATATTGAAGCATTCAGTCCCTAAGGTGGGTCGTTTAGCAAATCTCACGACCTCCCGGAATAATAATGTGATAGCCTCTTTAAGCGCGTATTTAATAATTTTACCTTCTTAAATTCGGGTGCGCATTTATGTGACCCAAATCCAAATCTCAACGGATTCGAAATGTGTTTCTAATCACGGGTACATTAATTGTGACGTGGTTCGAGATGCATGTCCATGACGTCGCAAATTCCTTTTAAAAATAGAACGAGACGAGCCTCGACAAACAAAATGTACAAAGCTGTGGGGCCCTCTAGAAATGTATATATCAAAGTATTTAGAATTCGGGACGTGCCGTTTAGCGAATTTCACAGCTTTCCCAAAATAATAACACGATAGTCTCTTAGGGTGCGTATTGAATAATCTATTTTCTTAAACTTGGGTGTGCATTTCATGCGACCCAAATCCAAATCCCAAAATGTCAAATAAAATATGTTCTGGATTGTGGGTGCATTTCATGTGACACAGTCCAAAGACATGTTTTTAAGCGATGTTCACATTCCTAAAAATAATGATAATAAAGCGGTAAAAGATGAAATTTGCACATGGTTCATAATCGTATTTAAAATCAGATAATCGAGCCGAATATAACAGTTGAGCGACCGTGCTAGAACCACGGAACTCGGGAATGCCTAACACCTTCTCCCGGGTTAACAGAATTCCTTATCTACATTTCTGGTACGCAGACTGTAATATGGAGTCATTCTTTTCCTTGATTCGGGATTAATATTGGTGACTTGGGACACCCTAAATCTCCCAAGTGGCGACTCTGAAATAAATAAATAAATCCCGTTTCGATTGTCCTTTAATTGGAAAAAACTCCCTTGTACCCCTGCGGGTGCGGAAAAAGGAGGTGTGACAGCTCTGGCGACTCTGCTGGGGAAGAAAGTACCCAGAACCACTGGTTCAGGGTTCAAGAATTCGAGCTTAAAATAACTGTTATAGTTGGCTTTATTTTTTATCTGATTTTTACATGATATATGCTTAATGTGCTAAATGATGCTTTTACCGCTTTAATATTATCTGAATTGTGTATATAAAACTGCTGTGAAACCCTTCTTCTTTCTGAGTCTTCTAAATTTATGGTGTACACGTGCGCGTGACCCACCTTTCTGTTAGAAGTCATACCAAATAAGACGAAGTTGGGACAAGTAACTAGGCCGGGTAGACTTTCGTGCTCCCGGTACGTTGCCCCCGCTTCGGCTCAAACTGTCCGTTTGAGTAAGCCAGGTTTAGAACAATACGCCTCAGGTTTTTACCTAGAATAACTCAGCCATGTACCGGATCCCTAGTAGGAACGTCTATTTGCATCATGTACATCTGACCTTGGAGACTCAACACAGGGGTTGGGTCTGTCTAGGACAGGTGAACCCGAAATAAAAAGACCATCCTGATGCATCCTACTTGCTACCTGTGCATTCATTTGCCTCGAACATGCTTGTTGACCAGCTTAAATGAAATCATGGTGAGAACTGAGGAATAAAATGGGAAAAAGGGTATTTAATCTTAAAAATAGTTTGAAAAATTCCCAAAATAGTTTTAAATCTTGAAAATAGTTTTAACTGAAAATGATTATAGTATATTTTCAAAATGAGTCTTGACTTTATTAAATTAAATTTCAGATACAAAATGAGCACCACACAAAACCCCTCATCCACAAATACAGAAGAGTTTCTACTCCAGCTTCAAATGTGGTGGTGCGAATTAGGGGAAGATGGTCAAAAGTGGGTCATCAAGCATTTGGGAAATCTCCCGTATATTATGAAAGTTAAACCCCGTGATGATCTGATTGCGGCATTAGTAACTTTTTGGGACCCTGTTCACAATGTCTTTCGTTTCTCTGACTTCGAGCTCACTCCTACATTAGAGGAGATAGCTGGATATGTTGGTTTTGACGGAAGTTTAAGGAATCAAAGCTTGATATTCACAAAGGCTCCCTCGGTACATCGATTCTTCGGTCTTCTGAACATCAGCAGTCAAATCAGGAAAAGCAATGTCATCAATGGATGTTGTTCTTTTAACTTCTTGTATTCAAGGTTCGGAAAGTCAGATGGGTTCGAAATTCATGAGAAAGACCTTACTAACAAGCAAGACAAAGATGCATGGCAGGTTCACCGTCGCTTCGCCTTCTAGGAATCATGGTCTTCCGAAACAAAGAACGAACAATCGATATTCGCACCGCAAAAGTTGTGCAAATCCTCACCACCAAAGAAAACCACACCCTTGTCCCCATCATTCTCTCAGACATTTATCGGGCTTTGACTTTATGTAAAGCAGGAGCGAAAGTCTTCGAAGGATGCAAAATTTTGTTGCAAATGTGGGTGATGGAACATCTCCAACAACAGACCAAGATCATACAGTATGGGCCAAGCAACGATAATTGCATCGAGGGTTATGAGGAAAGAGTAAAAAATCATCAGGTTCCAGAAGGGATAGAAGCATGGGTATCTCATCTAAGGGCTTTAACGGCAAATCAAATTTAATGGACTTTGGGATGGCTCCCGATGAGGGAAGTGATACACATGTCAACCTCAAATAGTTATCTGCTATTATTGGGATTGAGAAGCATCCAGCCGTATGCGCCATTGAGAGTCCTAAGACAACTAGGGAAATATCAAGTAGTTCCTGATGATGAAGATTTGAGTACGCAAGAAATCGAATTACACCCAGAAGCCACTATTCCTGAGGCTCTACTTCAACAGATGTGGAATGGATGTCGATACTTGAAAAGTGATACTCAAGTCCCAGACACTACAAAGGGTGAGATAAATCCTGGATATGCAAAGTGGTTCGAGAAACGGTCTCGCGTGGATGATGTACCAGAACCTGAGCTAAGAAGGCCAACCAAAAGACCCCATATTCAAAACTTTAATGATAAAATCCAAGAGCGGTTGATCTGGGGAGAAAAAGAAAAGGGGTACAAAGCAACTATCCATGCCCTAAAGGAAAATCTAAGGAACCTCAGTCTGGAGAAAGATTTGCAAGCGCAAGAAGCTGAAGGCGAGAAGAAGAGTCTAGCCTGTGAGAATGAAAGTCTTCATGCTCGATTTCTGAGAATGAAAAGGCTTCTGAAACGCCAAGGAAGAATTGGAAGGATCAAAAAACAATCGCCAATCTTTTTGAAAGAATGCAAGATTATGATTCCATTCTTGCTGCAAATGAAAGGGCGTTGAGCAAAGCAAAAGAAAGGATCCAACAATTAAACGAAGAAGCCAGATCTGATAAGGAACGCCAAGATAGGCAATCCGAGAAAGATAGGGCACAATTCAAGATGGAAAAATACCACTGGGTACGATCAGAAGACCAACTTCGTGCACAACTAGAAGAGGCAAGAAGGTACAACAGAGAGCATCAACAAGCGGACATTGACAGAGAAAGAGCGCAGGCGAGATTAGAGCAGGCCAGACTCCGAGCTCTATTAGAGTCAGCCCTAGATCGTGAAGACCGTATCAGAGATATAGCCACCACTCGCCAGCAACAACTGCAAAATCAAGGCCAACATCTCCAAGATTTCAGGGCACATATCCACGACCTGGCGGTCTACACTTCCCAAAGTTATGTAAACTGCCAACGAATGGATTATGAAAGGTTTACAGAGCATGCACCCACTTTTGCCCGTCATCTAGCGATGGAGTTGGAAAGGATGTATCGTACGCTGGGAGGTCATCCAGGTCAAGCCCCGCCTTGAGCAAATGATCTAATAATTTACAACACAAGTGGAAAGTGGGGCACGTTGTGAGATGTTAAAAATTGTATCTTTTTATTTCGATTTAAATAAGTGTATTTCAAGACATTTTCTTACAAAGTTTTCAAATGTAATGTCTGTTCATCTTTTTAAATGAATAAAAATGTTAGACTCATGGCAGAACTACGCCTGGTCTGATTCGCGGGGGGACGTGATACGTAGGCAATCCCCATAAGATTCGACCGCTTTAATAAAGAAAGAAAAAAAAAAATAACAGAAAAGGTGACAAATGAGCAAATCGGGATGACGCATGTGGTTCGAAGCAAAGCATGTAGAAACGGTTAACTGCCTAGGAGCATTGCATCCCCTATGTGTTATGATCAAATCTGTTAAACTCTAACGCTAACAAAGTTTGTTGTTGTCTGATCCAGACAAGTTAGTTGTTAAAGAACTCTGGCAACACACTCCTATCAAACCAGATCCAAAGGACCGATAGCAACAAACATGACTACTTCAGAGAATAGTAATGAGGAAGAGAGGCCGATGAGCCAGTTGTTAAAAGAAGCGATGGAAAAGATTGAAAGGATGGGACTAGAGATGAACGCAATGCAGCTAGCCGTAGCCAAAACACAAAAGAGCCCTGAAACACTAGGACACATGCCAGAATACCCTCACTCCGGCCCTTCCACAAGCCGCCCAAATCCCCTTTATCATCAAGAAAGAAGCCCTCATGATTCCCAAGCTCCACCGCCCCATCAACCTCTCCCAACACCCAGTATTCCCACTTTTGTGGGACCCATATCAGCCCCTTTGCAAAGAACGACCAGTGAGCCATTGTTTCAGGCTCACGATACACAATACTATCCCCCTGAGCCTACATTTCATGCCCCCGAACCACAGGCTTACAATCCACATTTGGAAGTGCCGGCAGAGATTGAAAAGCCGGCTAAGGCCCCTGAACAGGATGAAGTATTGAGAAAGTTCAAAAGCCTGGAGCAGTCCTTCAGGAACATGCACGGTTTGGGCAACCAGGTCAGCGTAGTGTACAAAGATTTGTGCCCTTTCCCAGACGTCCAACTCCCGGCCGGTTTCAAAATGCCTAAGGGCACAGTGATCCCATGGTACATTTGCGGGGATTCTATAGCAAAATGAGAGGGGCAGGCGGCAAGGATGAGCTGCTGATAGCTTATTTCGGCCAAAGTCTGAGCGGATCTGCACTAGAGTGGTATACCAGGTAGGATTCCAGTAGGTGGTATACTTGGGACGATCTGGCGCAGGCTTTTGCAGGTCATTTCCAGTACAATCTCGAGATAGTCCCTGACCGTCTCACATTATTAAGAACTGGGAAGAAACCCTGGGAAACTTTTTGCGAGTTCGGATTCCGCTGGAGAGAGCAAGCAGCTAGAGTCGATCCTCCCATGAGAGAGGGAGAGATGGTGGACTATTTCTTGCAAACATTGGATCCAACCTACTTTGGTCACTTGGTGACAACGGTTGGAAAATCTTTCAACGAGGTGGTCAAGATAGGGGTCATGATAGAAGAGGGTCTGAGGTCTGACAAAATCTTAAACTACTCGGCACTCAAGGCCACGACCCAGGCTATTCAGAGCGGCGTGGGATGTGCGCTGAGAAGAAAGAAAGAAAAGGTTGCCACGATCGAGGCAGGCAGTTGGTCTAGGGCTGGCAAGCCACACTACAACCAACCCAGACCTCACAGGCCAAACTACCCATACAACCCACCACAAAATTTCTATCCACCTCAAGAACCACATTGTTCCGTACACCAGGCCCAAGCATACACTCAGCCTCCGGTTCGCCCGCAATGGCGCGCGCCGGCTCCCCAGAACATATATGCTCCACCACAAAACACTTACCCTCCACCGAGGACGTATATATGCCCTTGGTAGAGGGTAGGCTTTCGGGGAAATCCAGATGCTAGGAATGACAGGTTGCGGAAACAAAGAACTTTCACGGAGTTGGGAGAAACCTACACCGCTTTGTTCCACAAGCTGAGGCAATTGGGTTTGGTTAGTCCTGTCCAGACTCGAGAACCAAATCCCCCACCTCAGAATTTGGATCGATCGATAAGTTGTGAATACTGCTCAGGGATGCTCGGGCATGATACCGAGAAGTGTTGGAAATTGAGGCATGCCGTACAGGATCTTATTGACACCAATAAGATCGAGGTCCAGACACCGGAGGTTCCTAACATCAACCAGAACCCACTGCTAGCGCACCACGAGACTCACATGATTGAGTTGGTGTATGAGGGAGGAGAGTTGAGAAAACCCTCACAAACAGTGATGATGATCCAGGCCGCCCCGAAAGAAGTCTCAACCAGTGGAGGAACGAGTGTACAGTCGCAGGGAAAAGGCGTCAAGCCTGTAGTGATATTGGGAAAGAACCCGTCCGCCGTAGCAAGCAAACCCGAGCCAAACAAGTTGGTAATATCAGGGATTCCGCCCGCACCAGCAGTTGTGTTGAAGGGGGTATATAGAGAACCGGTAACCATAAAGCCTGTGGTCCAGCTGCCGATGATTGATAGTAGGGCTGTGCCTTGGAAATATGAAAAGGCGGTGGTGATGTATAAAGGAAAACAGGTGGAAGAAGTTAGTTGTGAAGCGCAAGGGCTGACCCGATCAGGTCGATGTTTCGCTCCGGTGGAACTAAGGAGAACCAACCCAGCTGCAACCAAGAAACCTGTGTCCGAAGAAGAGGCTGAGGAGTTCCTGAGGAAGATGAAAGTGCAGGACTACTCCGTGGTCGAACAGCTGAGAAAAACACCAGCCCAGATCTCGTTGCTGTCATTACTGATCCATTCTGAGAAGCATCGACGGGCTTTGATGAAGATATTGAACGAAGCTCATGTACCCAACGAGATTTCTGTAAACCACCTGGAAACCATTGCCAACAAGATTTTCGAGGTGAACAGGGTAACATTCTCAGATGATGATCTGCCGGTGGAAGGTACGGAGCATAATAAAGCTCTATACCTAGCTGTCAAATGTGAAGACTCGGTGGTAACTCGAGTATTGGTGGATAACGGCTCAAGCGCCAATATTTGTCCACTATCTACCCTGAACCAGTTAAAGATCGACCACGGAAGGATCCACAAGAACAGTATCTGTGTCCGAGGGTTCGACGAAAACGGAACAGCCACTGTGGGGGATGTTGTACTTGAACTGACCATTGGTCCAGTCCTGTTTACAATGGAATTTCAGGTGTTAGACGCCACAGTATATTACAACCTGCTGTTAGGACGACCATGGATTCATGCAGCCAAAGCAGTGCCCTCCACCCTACATCAGATGGTGAAGTTCGAGTGGGAAAGACAAGAGGTCGTGTTACACGGCGAGGACACAACGTGCACCATGGGCGGAGCCATTGTACCTTTCATAGAGACCGCTGATGACAAAGGTCCTTGGGTCTACCAGATTTTCGATACAGGGTCGGCCAACAAAATTTCTGAAGGAGAAATCATCCCGCACCCTAGGGTAGCTGCCGCAACGGTCATGATGGTCTCAAAAATGCTGGGTAATGGATTTGTGCCAGGAAAAGGCCTGGGAGTCGAGCTTCAAGGGATTGTCCAACCTGTCTCCCTTCCTAAAAATCTGGAAACTTTCAGATTGGGGTTCAAACCAACCGCAGCAGATAGGAAGCAAGCGCGAAAAATGAAGAAGAGGGTTTGGTTTCTGCCCAAACCGATGCCACATATCTCGAGGTCTTTTGTCAAAGCAAGTGCCAAGGGATCACCGGTCCCAAAGATTCTAGGTCCGTTGATCGGTATAGATGAGGACGTGAATCAGAGTTTTGAGAGGCTATTCGCGGATGTCAGTGTGGTATAAGCTGGAGAAGGTTCCATCAGAACAGAGATACAGTTTGTGGGGCCTGAGGCCAAGACCAACAATTGGACAGTTACTCATCTTCCTGTCCGAGGGGAGTCTTGGTAGTAGGCTTTGATTTATGTTTTGTGTGTTTTGTTTTGTCCGGATTATTTCAGGGTGTAATCCAAATTTTACTTTTGTTTTGTAAAAGTGTGAACCCTTTTATCCCGCAAATTTAATAAAGTTCTCTCCTTTTGCCTATTTAAATTTTGTTTTGTTCTTTTCCTTTCTGAACAGTTCTCTTTTTACTGGTTCTAATGACATGGCATGCACAGCGGATCTTCGACCTAGTCTAATAAATCAATCTGAATCCGACTCAATGATGCAAGAGGTCGTTTGCGACGATGAATTTGAATATGACGAAGATAAGGCCTTCGAAGAGATAAACCGAGAACTATGCCAATTTGAAGAAAAACCCAAGCCTAACCTAAATGACACTGAGGCTGTAAATCTAGGAGACGCTGATAACATCCAAGAAACCAAAATCAGCATCCACATTGAGCCGAATGTCAGGGAAGAATTGATCAAAACCCTCATGGAATTCAAAGATATTTTTGCATGGTCATATGACGATATGCCGGGATTAAGCACCAATTTAGTGGTTCACAAATTGCCCACTGACCCGGCATACCCTCCGGTCAAGCAAAAACTAAGGAAATTTAAAACAGAAATGAGTGTAAAGATCAAAGAAGAGGTGATTAAGCAGTTGCAGGCGAAGGTCATTCGGGTCACTCGATATCCTGAGTGGTTGGCCAATGTGGTACCAGTCCCAAAGAAGGATGGGAAAATCAGGGTGTGCGTTGACTACCGTAACCTCAACAAAGCAAGTCCCAAGGACAATTTTCCATTGCCCAACATCCATATCTTGATCGATAATTGCGCTGGGCGCGAGATCAGATCCTTTGTAGATTGCTATGCGGGTTATCATCAGATCCTAATGGACGAGGAGGATGCGGAGAAGACAGCGTTTATTACGCCATGGGGAACTTACTGCTATCGGGTAATGCCGTTCGGATTGAAGAACGTCGGGGCAACGTACATGCGAGCAATGACTGCTGTGTTTCATGACATGATACACAAAGAAATCGAGGTGTACGTCGATGATGTGATCATAAAGTCTTGGCGTCAGGAGGACCATGTAGCAGACCTAAGGAGATTTTTCCAAAGACTCCGAAGGTATGATATCAAGCTCAACCCGGCAAAATGTGCATTCGGGGTTCCATCAGGAAAGCTGCTAGGATTCATCGTCAGTCGACGGGGGATTGAGTTAGACCCATCCAAAATTGAATCCATCCAAGATTTGCCACCACCAAGGAACAAAACAGAGGTAATGAGTTTGCTGGGTAGACTCAATTACATCAGCAGGTTCATCGCCCAACTCACAGCAACTTGTGAGCCCATATTCCGGCTGTTGAGAAAGGATGCTGCGGTAGGTTGGACGGCATAGTGTCAGGAGGCCTTCGACCAAATCAAAGGGTATCTGTCTAATCCACCCGTATTGGTCCCGCCCAAGCCGGGGAAGCCCTTAATTCTTTATCTGACGGTCCTGGAAAATTCATTTGGTTGTGTGCTGGGACAACATGATGACACAGGAAGGAAGGACCAGGCCATCTACTATCTTAGCAAGAAATTCACAGTACATGAGGTCAAGTACACTCAACTCGAGAAAACATGCTGCGCCCTAACTTGGGTAGCTCAGAAGTTGAAGCATTACTTGTCCTCATATACTACTTATCTCATATCCCGTTTGGACCCATTGAAGTATATCTTTCAGAAACCTATGCCCACGGGAAGGTTGGCAAAATGGCAAATTCTGCTCACAGAGTTTGATATCGTCTATGTGACGAGGACAGCCATGAAAGCCCAGGCGCTGGCCGATCATTTGGCAGAGAATCCTGTTGATGAAAAATACGTGCCTTTAAGAACGTATTTTTCCGACGAAGAGGTAATGCATACAAATGAGATGGAATTAACTGAGGAACCGGGTTGGAAGCTTTTCTTCGATGGAGCTTCAAATGCGAAAGGGGTCGGGATAGGGGCAGTACTCATTTCTGAAACAGGACGCCATTATCCTGTTACGGCTCAACTACGCTTCTATTGCACCAATAATATGGCCGAGTATGAAGCATGCATTCTGGGTCTGCGCTTAGCTGCGGACATGGATGTCCAAGACGTCTTGGTCTTGGGAGACTCGGACCTCTTGGTACATCAGATTTAGGGTGAATGGGAAACGCGAGATCTAAAGCTCATACCATATCGACAATGCTTGCATGATCTGAGCAAGCGATTTCGGTCGGTGAAGTTCAAACATATACCGAGAGTTCACAATGAGGTTGCGGATGCCTTGGCCACCTTAGCATCAATGCTGCACCACCATGACAAAATGTATGTTGATCCTCTGCACATCCAGGTCCGTGATCAGCACGCTTACTGCAATGCCATAGAAGAAGAAGCAGATGGCGAACCCTGGTTTCATGATATCAAGGAATACCTCTGAATGGGGATATATCCGAACATGCCTCTGGAGACCAAAAAAGAGCCCTTCGGCATTTGTCGAATGGTTTCTTCCTCAACGGAGGATGTTGTACAAAAGAACCCCGGATTTGGGATTGTTGAGATGCATAGATGCCGGTCAAGCCACAACGGTTATGGCAGAGGTGCATGCTGGAGTTTGTGGGCCACACATGAGCGGATATGTATTGGAAAGGAAGATCCTTCGAACAGGGTGTTATTGTCTCACCATGGAACGCGACTGTATCACTTTCGTGAGGAAATGCCATCAGTGCCAGATACATGGAGATCTGATTCATTCTCCGCCAACAGAGTTACATACGATGTCAGCACCCTGGCCGTTTGTGGCATGGGGCATGGATGTCATTGGACCTATTGAGCCGGCAGCATCCAACGGCCATAGGTTCATTCTTGTGACCATTGATTACTTCACCAAATGGGTTGAGGCTAAAACCTTCAAGTCGGTAACCAAAAAGGCAGTCGTGGACTTTGTTCACTCCCATATCATCTGCAGATTTGGAATCCCAAAAGAGATCATCACGGATAACGGTGCGAATCTTAACAGCAGCCTGATGAGGGAGGTATGCCAATAATTCAAGATTACCCACCGCAATTCCACCCCATATCATCCCAAGGCGAATGGAGCGGTCGAAGCAGCCAATAAGAACATCAAGAAGATACTGCGAAAGATGGTGGAAGGGTCCAGACAATGGCACGAGAGATTACCCTTTGCTCTGTTAGGTTACCGCACTACCGTCCGGACTTCTATAGGTACAACTCCTTATTTGTTAGTGTACGGAACCGAGGCCGTAATACCAGCAGAGGTCGAAATTCTGTCCCTCCGGATTGTCGCTGAAGCCGGGATTGATGATGAGGAATGGGTCAAAGCTCGATTGGAACAGTTGAGCCTGATAGATGAGAAAAGATTGGCAGCAGTGTGCCATGGTCAGCTGTACCAGAAGAGAATGGCAAGAACATACAATAAGAAGGTGCGCCCTAGGAAGTTTGAAGTAGGGCAGCAGGTATTGAAGAAAATCCTCCCACATCAGGTCGAGGCAAAAGGCAAATTCGCCCCAAATTGGCAAGGGCCTTATATCGTGACCAGAGTATTGTCCAACGGTGCTTTGTGTTTGACAGATATCGAGGGGAGATGTGTCGACATGGCTATCAATTCTGATGCAGTCAAGAGATATTATGCGTAATTTCTTTAATTATGGCAATTATTGGTTCATTTGTTTGTATTTGGCATTTATTGGACAATGAGATGACGGAGGCAATTCTTTCTTCTATCCAAACACTTTTAACCCTTGCTTCCCCTTTGAGCCTTAAGTTATTCTTTCATAAATCACTAATGGAAAAGACATGAAAAAAAAAGAAAAAAAAGAAAAGAAAAAGAAAAAATGAAAAGAAGGAGAAAGAAAAGAAAAAGAAGATAAAATCATAAGAAATACAAAACCGTGGGAACTACGTTTGACCTGATTCCTCAAAGAGGATACGTAGGCGCCTCACGGCTCGGTCATAGTGTGCATCATAGTGTATGTAGGGTGCATAATGTACATAGTGTGCATAATAGGCACAGTGTGTGTAACGCACGTAGCTCAACACAAGTATAAAAAATAAAATTCCCCAAGCAAGAAAACTGGGGCAGAGGTTATGTTTTAAGTTCCAACAAAGGTTTGATTCCAAAAGTTGTAGCAGATCACCCATCAAATTATTTCATTTTTTGATAGCCTTTCTTTAACCCCACACCAAAACCAACATCGACGTCCAAAAGACCTCCCGATCAATATCCAAGAGATGCCAAGTCAGGCAAATAAGGCCGAGAATAATACACCGATCCCCAACAAAGAAGAGGACCGTAAGACTGGGAATGAATTGATGGTCAAAGGAATCTCCAGAAGAAAGGGTCGTATCAACAACACCCCGATTCCTCGATGAAGAAATAAAATGAGAGAGTCTTATCGGTGAAAACCTTCACAGGCACCGAAAGGCGACGTAAGATGAGGGATATCAAAATGAGAGAGTCTTATCGGTGAAAACCTTCACAGGCACCGAAAGGCGACGTAAGATGAGGGATATAAAATGAGAGAGTCTTATTGGTGAAAACCTTCACATGCACCATAAGGTGCCGGGAGATGAGAGAAAAGAGAGAGTCTCATTGGTGAAAACCCCTCGAAGGGCACTATGAGGCGACAAGATAGATCAACAAAAAGCGACCACATTCGCAACGAAGTGGACACTCATTTATCATCCCCAACAAGTCAGACCATCGGGCAAATCGATTGATACAAATAGACTGGGTCGGGAATCTATGGTGCACGTCATGATTACGGGGACCAGTCAAGTCCTCCAAATAAGTTCTTCTGAATTTCTTCTCCCACCAAATATTGGTTCAGAAAGATTTTCTCCCTTTTCTATCTTTTATTTCTCTTCCTAAAGATTTGTCTTGAAAAGGATTTTTCAAAGCTTACTACCAGAGACCAAAGGGGAATTCATCCAATACAGGATAACACAAACAGTCTTAAAGGCTGGCCCCAGGCAATGCAATGATCATGCCTGGCAGTTTTGGAGGAAGTAAGCTCCTAAAGGGAGTGATTTCGGGAGTAAAAGAAAGACTCCCACAGCATGTACTATAAAAAGAGAGAAGAAGAGGGGGATAAATGGAAAACCGTCCCCCAGCAGGCCGGAAACCCCCAGCAAGCGATTTTGTCCGCCAACCAATTATGGGGACACAGAGCAAGAAAAGGAAAGAGAAGGAAAAGCATCCACCGGAAAGGCACCTCTTCCCACCATAAGTGAAACTGACTGAATCCTTTTATCTGCTGCAGGAAAACACAGGATTGATAATGGCAGCAAGACGCAACGCCAAGTAAATCACCAAAAAACCGGGGCAGAAAATTTTCAGCCGATTGTCAAAAATTTTCTCGGAAACGGGGAAACAATATCAAATACATTTAAGTTCTAGGTCGCCCACCAGTATAATGCGGGAATACATTTAAGTTCTAGGTCGTCCACCAGTATAATGCGGGAATACATTTAAGTTCTAGGTCGCCCACCAGTAAAATGCGGGAATACATTTAAGTTCTAGGTCGCCCACCAGTATAATGCGGGAATACATTTAAGTTCTAGGTCGCCCACCAGTAAAATGCGGGAATACATTTAAGTTCTAGGTCGCCCACCAGTATAATGCGGGAATACTTTTAAGTTCTAGGTCGCCCACCAGTAAAATGCGGGAATACTTTTAAGTTCTAGGTCGCCCACCAGTAAAATGCGGGAATACTTTTAAGTTCTAGGTCGCCCACCAGTAAAATGCGGGAATACTTTTAAGTTCTAGGTCGCCCACCAGTATAATGCGGGAATACTTTTAAGTTCTAGGTCGCCCACCAGTATAATGCGGGAATACTTTTAAGTTCTAGGTCGCCCACCAGTATAATGCGGGAATACTTTTAAGTTCTAGGTCGCCCACCAGTATAATGCGGGAATACATTTAAGTTCTAGGTCGCCCACCAGTATAATGCGGGAATACTTTTAAGTTCTAGGTCGCCCACCAGTATAATGCGGGAATACTCTTAAGTTCTAGGTCGCCCACCAGTAAAATGCGGGAATACATTTAAGTTCTAGGTCGCCCACCAGTATAATGCGGGAATACATTTAAGTTCTAGGTCGCCCACCAGTATAATGCGGGAATACATTTAAGTTCTAGGTCGCCCACCAGTAAAATGCGGGAATACATTTAAGTTCTAGGTCGCCCACCAGTATAATGCGGGAATACTTTTAAGTTCTAGGTCGCCCGCCAGTAAAATGCGGGAATACTTTTAAGTTCTAGGTCGCCCACCAGTATAATGCGGGAATACTTTTAAGTTCTTGGTCGGCCACCAGTAAAATGCGGGAATACTTTTAAGTTCTAGGTCGCCCACCAGTAAAATGCAGGAATACATTTAATTCTAGGTCGCCCCCCAGTAAAATGCGGGAATACATTTAAGTTCCAGGTCGCCCACCAGTAAAATGCGGGAATACATTTAAGTTCTAGGTCGCCCACCAGTAAAATGCGGGAATACTTTTCAGCTCTAGATTTTGGAATCAGTAACCCCACCTGAAGGCGGAAGGTTACAACAGAGATCCCCAAGCAGGAAACAATAAAATCCCCAGCACCAAGAAGCAGAAGGATGCAAAAGCAAGCGCGCGATTCAAAAGGAAGAAGGAACGCGTCTCAGAAGAAGCAGTTTGGGAACGTTATAGCATGCCCAACATAACAATTTTGATGAAGAAAGCCATACCAATGAAGAAACTATTGAAAGACTTAAAGAAGAGGGCCATGTTCCCAGCAGATCAAGCGAAGTGATGAAAACTGGTATTCAGAAAAGGCAAAGGACCAGTATCATCCCCCCAAGTTCACAAAATAAAGGCATCAGAGGAAAGCGCTGGCCGACAAGAAAACAAGGCAACAAGAACAAGTCGAGGATAGATGAGATCTCATGATCCATAGTCTTAGCTTTTTTTTTTCCTTTCAGAAAATGTAACAAGGAGATCGGTGAGCGGTAGCATCCTACAGCAGCATGCAACAGCGTACAACAACAGCGAACACTACAGTCACACGGTAGTCCCAGCTACCAAAATTTCCCGAACTACATTGACCTGATTCCTGTTCAGCCCAGGATATGTAGGAAACCTCTGAAGCAAAGGTTCGGTCAAATCTTTTTCAAAAAATGCTTCACACGGAGTACTCGGACGAGCAAAAATCGCCCGCTTTATCTTTGCGCAAAAACCCTTCGTGTCTTCGTGCAAAGAGGGGCAGCTGTAAGCACGTGATTTTTGCTTCACGGACAATCGCTCCAAAAGAAAACAAAAATAGTGACCAATGACCTCGCTGTACAAATTTTCATTTTTTCATGACATGTACTGCTAGTCATTTGTGGTTTGGTCCATTTTGCATTTAATCTTACCGATCGAAGTACAAAGTATGTATGTCCTGGTAATTAAACCGTAATTCGATCACTAAAAAAAAATCCAAAATATATATGCATCTTTTATGCTGGGTTGGGATATGTGTGTGGTAATTAGGATAAGTAATTAAATTAAGGATGATTTTAATTTCATTTATGTGGAAAATAAATATAAAAAAAAAGAAGAAAAGAGTTGAAAATCGGTTTGGGCCCAAAAATGAAACAAAAATAGGCCCAAAACCGGCACTCAAGTCCAGTCCAAATCCGGCCTACCCAAGCACCAATTCAAACGACGCCATTTCAGGCAAGTCGATCTGAGCCGTCTAATCCTCTTGATACAACGGCCCAGGACAACCCGTTCCCAAACCCGACCCAGTAACCATTTCAACCCAACCCATCACTTAAACCAAACGACCTCGTTTTAATACCAAACGACCTCGTCTCACCCCTCACCATCAGATCCCATCCGTTGAGATCAGATGATCTAACGGCCTGGATCCAATCCTCTACGCCGTATATAAGCCTACCCTCACACCCCACGCCCCCTATCCGAACCCCACCTTTCCCCATCTTCTTCACCAAACCCTGAAACCCCCCGAAACCCTAGCAGCCGCCCTAGTTTCCCTTTCACCAGAACCCGGCGGCATGAACGCCGGTGACCACCTCCTGAACACCCTAGGACCCCCTCACTCTCCTAAACATGGATCTATTACCCCTAGCATCGAATCCCCTTCCTTCATCTCGAATCTTCATTTTAAGATTCGAGTCGAACCCGTACTTATACCAAACCTCACCATCTATATACCAGACACTCCCCTGACCCCCCTCGTGACCAAACCAGGCTTGGTTTGGTCCGAATCTACCCACAACTCTTAGAATCTCAAATCTAAGAATCCAAAACCTAGAACAAGAATAGCCTTGGAAACCGGCCAGTCTTATCAGAGTTTGAGGTCTAATAGACCTTAATCAAGGTGTTCTCGTGTGAGAACACCCTGATTAAAGTTTGTTTGGCCTCAAGGGTTCAAAGTTGAGTCAGATTTGGGTCAATTTGGTTTGGACATTTTTTGGTAAGTTTTTCTTGTCCTTTTTGTTTTATTTAACTGCTAATTAAGTTGTCAGCATGTTTCGTTGTGTTTGTTTGTTATTTTTGTTATTTTTCATTCGGATTTCTTCCATATCTATCAAAGACCTTTTATTGGGTCAGTTGATTTTCTGTGTGTTCTGAATGTATTCTGTGGTATACATGATCGTCAATTAAATTAGTCGTCAAATGAGTTAATTCATATAGGTTCCCAGTGATTGAACAAAGTTGTCTGAAGTCATTCGGGACTCTATACGTGTTGTTTATATGAACGATTGATTGTTATGTGTTACGATTAATATAGTCGAGTCGATGTATGTCGTCAATTAGTTTCAGTCATTAATGGTAACAACTTGATCCGTGTTGTTTATTTCTGCTGTGATCGTATTTGAATCCCATTAGGAAACTGAGTTGTATTGCCTATTGGTTTTGTTCAATTTGAATTAAAGAACATCTAGGGGGTAGGTTATAATGGCAGTTCAGACTTTGAGCTTAAATGGATGCCATGTTCACTTAGTTCAGATTGGGGGCAGCATGCGTATGGTCAGTTGTTTTGGATTAAAATAGTCTGACAGCACATGCTGTCAGATTATATTCTTGCTGCCCATACTCTGGTTAAATAAACAAGAAATTAGGACACTTTAACAACAAAAAGGGAGAGGGGCTGTCAGGGATTTCATGGGAGTTTTGTTACTTAAAATAAGTGAGTGGAAAACCAACAGGGAGGGGGGAATTTTGAGTTGTCCAGTAGGCTGTAAAGTGTTGGGATTAGGCTATAAGAAGGGGGACCTTCCGTTAGAGGAAAGGGGGGATTTTTTTTTGAGCCAAAAAGAGGAGGTTCTTCTAAAAAAAAACTGAAAGAAAGAAACATAAATTCAGAGGATATTGTGACCAAACATTGTCTGTAAACTACATAAGAATTCACATTTGGTCAAGCTGTCTTGGCCAAGTTCTGTTGTTTGCCCTGATTGAGCTGCTTGTGATTGTTGAACTGCTGGTGTTGCTGCATTGAATACTCTGTTATTTCTATTGGTTCGTTACTCTGGTTCTGGGATTGTTTGTTTGTTGCTCGACTGCTCTTGAGCTTCATCGTTGTTGGTTGGTTGTTGTTGTTGTGTTGTTGCTGTGTGTCTGCTGTTGCTGTGCTTGCTATGTACCACTCAGCTGATCATCTTTTTTCTTCTTTTGCTCCTCTATACCAGGTACACAAATATACTACCACTGTAACTTGAAAGGTTTGAGCATGAATGTAAAAGAGAAGATCTGCAGATGCTTATATATACATAGACTATTATGTTAGGCCTCATATAATGTATAATAGTTTACATTCTTGTTTTGGATACTGGAGATAGTCCTCATGCCTGATAAATGTCAATGTATGGTAGTTGAATGTTAGACTGTGTATATAGGTTGGTGATAAAAGTATGCCCGATGCAGTAGGTTGTATCTTAGATTTAGTTTAATGGTGTAGTATAAGTCTGTAATGTATGCCAAGCATGAAAATCGTACACTACTAGTTAAATTCTTTCCCTTCTGATAAATTGCCTTATATAACTGTTAAACCATGTTTTAAGACAAAGAACACAGAGCTTGCAATCTCAACCTCACGAAGGTTGAGCCCAGGTCGAAACATACCAAGCAGACCTGCATCGAACAAACAATGGCCCAGGTCTGGCCCATCACGCATGGGCTGGATTTGGGCCTTTAATTTTTGCTCGGCTGATTGTATACGTGGCCGTGCTTCTGATTTTGCGCAAGCACTCGGAATTTCGTTATAGATAACTTGCAAGCATGTAATTAACTAGGGCTATCTACTGTTTTCAATTAGTAGAGACAAACGCGACAAGAAACGTAGTTGCTATAGGATATCCTTTTAAAATAAGGACGAGATGAGCCTCGACAAAAATAAAGAAAAATGCACAAATTGTGGGTCCCTCGTTAAATGTATATATTGAAGCATTCAGTCCCTAAGGTGGGTCGTTTAGCAAATCTCACGACCTCCCGGAATAATAACGCGATAGCCTCTTTAAGCGCGTATTTAATAATTTTACCTTCTTAAATTCGGGTGCGCATTTATGTGACCCAAATTCAAATCTCGACGGATTCGAAATGTGTTTCTAATCACGGGTACATTGATTGTGATGTGGTTCGAGATGCATGTCCATGACGTCGCAAATTCCTTTTAAAAATAGAACGAGACGAGCCTCGACAAACAAAATGTACAAAGCTGCGGGGCCCTCTAGAAATGTATATATCAAAGTATTTAGAATTTGGGACGTGCCGTTTAGCGAATTTCACGGCTTTCCCAAAATAATAACACGATAGTCTCTTAGGGTGCGTATTGAATAATCTATTTTCTTAAACTTGGGTGTGCATTTCATGCGACCCAAATCCAAATCCCAAAACGTCAAATAAAATATGTTCCGGATTGTGGGTGCATTTCATGTGACGCAGTCCAAAGACATGTTTTTATGCGATGTTCATATTCCTCAAAATAATGATAATAAAGCGGTAAAAGATGAAATTTGCACATGGTTCATAATCGTATTTAAAATCAGATAATCGAGCCGAATATAACAGTTGAGCGACCGTGCTAGAACCACGGAACTCGGGAATGCCTAACACCTTCTCCCGGGTTAACAGAATTCCTTATCTAGATTTCTGGTACGCAGACTGTAATATGGAGTCATTCTTTTCCTCGATTCGGGATTAATATTGGTGACTTGGGACACCCTAAATCTCCCAAGTGGCGACTCTGAAATAAATAAATAAATCCCGTTTCGATTGTCCTTTAATTGGAAAAAACTCCCTTGTACCCCCGCGGGTGCGGAAAAAGGAGGTGTGACACATCCGCCCATCAGGCATAAAAAACTTGAGGGTCAATTGAAGCTCGAGTCGCAACGCGACTCGGAGACTGGACCCAAAATAGTTGAAACAACAAACGACCAAGGGCGAGAAATAGAAACCATCATCATCCGTCCATACAGGCACGAAAAACTTGAGGGTAAATTGAAGCTTGAGTCGCAATGCGACTTGGAGACTAAACCCAAAATAGTGTAAACAACAAATGCCCAAGGGAGAGAAATAAAAACGATTATGATCCGCTCATGCAGACACAGGAAACTGGAGGTCTGGTAAGCTCGAGTCAAGGTTGGGCTAAAAGATTGAGCCTAAACAGCTGGGTAGAGCACAGAGGCCCCAACGCCTACTTACGACAAAAGTTGCACTTAAAAGCCTCAAGGCCTGCCCAATTAGCTCTAGACCCACGAGGTTCCCATCAAACACCGAAACCATCCTGCCTGGTCAAAAATAATGCAGAAAGGGATATGAAAGAGATAAAGCTTCAAATTTTCTCTTATTTTATATATGCAAAAGGCGCGCTATCCATCTACAAACATGTTCTGCAGATATCAAATACAAAATTCAAAAACGATGGAATCTACGCTCCCTTCCAAAAGGCTACAGCCTGCCGGCCCCAGATTCGCTCTCCGAGATATCAGCAAGAAGTAACCGATCATCGCGCTTGTCCGCCCTTGCACGAGCCAATTCCTCTGAGAGAACGAAGCTCCTAGAGCCGACCTCCTCGAGTACCTTTCTACAGGATCTACAACGAACATATTCTTCGATCCTCTTCTCATGATCGAGGGCCTACTTCAACTCTCCTAGGCGTTATCAGCATCTTTCACATGAATCACCATCTCCTGATTAGCCCTGGTTTGACTCATAGACGCTTCAGCCCGAGCATCGGTTATCTCAGCCCTGACCTTCGAGAGATCGGTCTCGAGCTTCGTGATCATATCTACTTGAATTGAAGCATCAGGAGCCAAAAGAGTTGGACCTCGGAGGCGGGAACCTTGACTGAGGTGCTTTTCTCCTCTAAAATTTGAGCTTGCACCTGAGCCCTTAGTTCACCGCAAGCATTCCTGACGCGGTCGGCTTCGCCCTTAAGGTATTCTAAGGCCTCCATCTTTTTCTGCAGCTGAGATAGTAAAAAGCGTTAACCTTAAGGGTCAAAAGTAGTGAAGCGCGCACTATGAAAGGTTACCTGCTCCATCAAGTAGCTCTTGTAATTCGAGCTCCGGTATGCCTTATATCACCAATGCATCGACTAAACCTCCTTCTCCTCGCTAAGGATCTTAAAGGACTCACCCTCGTCCAGAGCTTCTCAAAGCTTGACCCTTTGACGGAACAATTCAAACCTGAGCCTATCAAAGGCCTGCAAAAGAAAAACTCGATAAAGAAAGGAGGACGCGAAATATAGAAAGACTGCGCCGAAACTCACCATGAAGTGGAGCCGGAAGACTTCCTCGAAGGCGGAGCACACTCCTGTTGGTCCTGCCACTCCGGCCCCGGGAGAACCAACTTCGGGCAAAGCATATTCACTCGGGGGAACCACCATCCCGAAATCAGACACTCCGGGAATAGCAGGCTCGGGCGATGCCCCCTCCTCGAAGGTACAAGCCCATTGAGCCCCATTAGAAAGCCCCACCACACTGCGGGTACAAATCCCATTTATTGCCATCATCCCTCAGCTCGTAGGCCGACAACTCCTTCCCCTCTTTGGTAGAGCACTGCCTCATCACAAGGAACCGCCAGGTACCTACAGTGGCAAACCTGGTACAAAAGAAAGGGGAAAATGTCATCTCAAATATATGAAGGCCAAGGCAAAGGTAGCGTACGCGCATACCTTGGTATCTTTCTCCCCATCTGATATGGAATACAGTTCGCCACCTACGCTAGTCGCAGGTCGAATGGGTCACCAATATCCGGACCCAGCTGGGAAGATCGAGAACTTTGGCAGGCGTCCATGAAGTTGCTGCAAAAAGGGAGAAACACAATTACTCAACTGATTTTTCCCTATAAGCAAAATCTGAGAAAGCGCTAGACACTCGACTCACATGCATAATTCCATCCCTTGGGAAATGGCATAAGCTCCATGGGGATGATGTCAGCCATCCGGACTCAGACGAACCAACTAGCCCACTCTCGATCCCCATATTCTTTATCATCAACAACAAAGGGCATGAACGAACGACACCGCATGGTTAGCAGGCCTCGATGATGAAAGGGCCAGTACAACCTGACGAGGTAACTGAGCGTGAATTCAAGCCCAGCCTTCTCCGGAAAGGACCTCATCATCAACACCATTCGCCAAAATGACAGGTGAATCTATGCCAAAGTAACCTGATATTTCAAGCAAAAATCAAGCACGACCCTATCAAGGGGCCAAATGCGAAAGGATATATATATACGCTCAAGAATCCATTAGTAGAGTCCGTAATGCTCTCATCTGGGGAAAGCTCCTGCAGCATTATCTCCTCGTTCCATCTGCAGTATCTCCTCACCATCTCCAGATGTTACTCTTTTATCAAAGACACGGTCTTCATAGCAAACTCCCATGGATCTTGAGCGCCAATGCTTTTTATGCCTGAAAAAATGGAGAACCCTATGCCAAGGCGGAGGGGTAGCTATCTAAAATAGCATGGCCTTTTGAAGAAGCCGAAGCCGCCCCACACATATGCAGGAAAAAATGACGATTCACCTATCTGGAGTGAGACCCAGGGAGCCAACGACCTCGATACAGATCGATAGGGTGATACCCAACCCTAGAGGAATCTGCCAACGAGAAGACAGGCCTCAAGGAGTCAACCATATTGTCTCCAATTTCGATGCAGCATCCGACCTCAAGGATCTCCGCCAAAAAAGAAGTCGGGTTTCGGGAAGCTTTCAACGCCATCACTCGACTCAAGACGGTACCCGATCTCATGGTTTCTTTTTCTAAAAGAAAAATAAGCACGCGAAGCTTCGATTACGAAGGATCCAAGAAGGTTAGAGGGAGCGCCTGAGTACAGGCAACCCCTCAACAGAAGTCTATCCCCTACGCTTTAAAAAAGCTATTTGCATCAAGTTCAAGAGACCTACAAGTACCCAAAACTGACCTTCACTCAGGTTACCATTTTCGAAAACTCAGTATATTATCTCCATGCAACTCGGAGGGCTCGACAACCCGAACATATCAAATCAATTCGGGCTTGGTCGGAGGTACGACGATGGGCTCAGAAAAGAGCCATGTCAATCAGCAGAGAATTGGAAAGAACGCTCGCATCCGAGGACGTGAAGCCACGATCGAGTTCCCTTCCTCGGGGATCGTCGGGGCCCAACTCGAAGAAGACGGAGGACATAGCTAGAACAAAAGAGGAAGTTCCCTAGGCACACGACTAAGTCTGACAGGGCCGGCCTAACCAGAGCCTACGCGGAAGCATGGCGTCTAGGCGTCACATCTCCATACTTTACAATTAATACCCATGTACTATAGTCAGGTTTCCCTCCTATATAAAGGGAACCCACACTACCTTGTAAAGGGCTGATGTTGCTCCAACTATTCTACTCAAGTGCAATAATATCTCTCTCTCTTCTCTCTAACTTGTTCGTCCTCTCTGGCTCGAGGTCGCTTTAACATTTATCGCTTTCTTACTTGTTCTTCCTTTATTGCTTGGTATTGGCCATAAGGAGCCTTGATGAATCATATCATAACTGTTATCCCATTCCCAACTACCCCCGATATCTCAAGATCGAGCCCAGGTATGGACCCCGAGGTCCTCCATCGACCCGTCCGAAGCCAAGGCAGTAAGCCCCTCATTCTGATTATTGCCTCATTTTAGCTTGAATTTCATCGTTAAACTTCATATTCTTAGCATTATCTTCTCATACAACTAGCATAAAAATAGATCACATATTTTTATAATTCCATCTACAAATTTAATTATTGTTACCATTTCACAGTAAACACTTCTGTTCTTATGTGCTTTTTTGGTTGATTTATGTTGAGTCTGCCTTAGCCCTAGTTGATTTATATTAAAACCCCAATTTTTGACATTTTTGCTTTGATTCTGAGTTTGACCATGTTACATGTGCACTGTTTCGTTCTATGCTTTGATTCTCGTAATTTCTCCTTAGTCTAATTTAAACGTTTTGTGATTTTTACCCTAGTATGCCTCTATTAAGGTTTCTTACCTTATTTGATTAACTTTGATACCTACTGATTCCTCAAGATTGTTTTCTTAATTGAACCCTTGCTTATTTACCTCTAATTTTCCCACTATGTACTTAAGTCTTACTCGATTTTTCTTTTCTTAAATATTGTCCTGCCCTTTACCATTTGGTAATTACCCCTTAATTAAGGGAGACTATACTGATTTTGTGCATAATTGATTCTGTAAGCTTCCTTAATTGCTGATTGATTGATCTCCTTTACCTTATTCTGTTTTGATCCTAACTACTACATATACTCTCCTCTATTCTCACTTCTACACGGAGATTAGTTCACAAAAACACTCTTACACTCTATGAGTATCTGTTCTTCTCTACTACTTGTGGTATTCATTAGTCTAGTCAGCTGTAAGCCAAGGCTAGATATTGCATAACATATGCTTTGCATTCTGTATTTTCTCTTCCTAACTGGCATGTCCCTGATTATTTTTATAATCTAAAGCCTATGTGTTTCACTACTACCTTAAGTTCATCAATTATGAGTTCCATTCTTGTTCCTGTTCGTTGTCTTGCTTAGCACTGTCTTGTTCAATATGTGATTAGCATGTCTAACTATATTTGCCAACCTACTACTTTATCTAGCATGTCTAAATCTTGTTTTGTTTAGTATATGATTAGCATGTCTACACTATGAATACTTGTGTGATGTTTGCCTAGCTTGTTCATTTAGGTTCTTGCCTAATCTGCTTTACTAAGTTACCTAGTCTCTCAAAGTAATTCTAGTTGTATGCCTAATCTTGTTCAGTGTTTATGTGGCTTTACTGAAATCTTTGCTCTATGTCTCAATCACCCACCACTTTATAACTAACTTATTAAAACTCTTGAAAATTTTGTGCATCCTATTGTTTATGTGCTCCACCATACACTGATGTGTACTCTATGTGTCCCCAATCCCCTCAATCCCTGTTTGGAATCTGTTTGCTAAGTATTCCCAATTGATTTGTGTTTTGATTTCAAAAGTTCTTCAATACTTTTACTTAAACTGTTTACCACTAAACAATTTCTTATTTTTTTAAAACCTTTTCACTCCTAGAGTCCTCTTCATACTGTTTTACCAAAACCTTTTCAAAACTATGTCAAGCACTCTCACTTTACTCCTAAGTCAATAGGTTCTGCCCCTCCAGTGTGTGTACTGCCTTGGGATCCTCTTGAGATTCCTTTGAACTCTGGCACACTGGGGCTGGCCATTCCACACTGCACATATTTAGTCCTTATTCTGAAAGTCTAGGTGTGAGCACTGCCTGGGATCCTTGTGGTCCTTAGGAAACTCTGACACACCTGGACACTTGTTGGCTATGAGATTTCAGGGCATTTGAGACTACTGAAGGCCTGGTATTCCCAGGTTTGCCTTGTGCTTACTTCAGGCTCCCTATATTATAATTTATACTTTATTTGCGTAATTCATTCTATGATTGGCCCGCAATAATTAATTGTAAACAAATATTGGGGTAACTAATAAAAAGGAAGGGTAGTAGTATGATCCTGTGGGTAAAATTGGATAGAAAACATGCTATAGGCTTTATATCCGGAAAATCTACATTAGAAGCCATGTTCTAAGATTGATGCGTTCATTTACATTTAAACCATGTTAAACCTGTGCATTAGATATCCTATTTTTAGGGCCTTCATGTTTACTGCTTAGCATGTTGCATACTTAATTCCTGGTTCTTTGCAAGTACTGTCACATATACATCCTGCTATTAAATAATCTTAATAAAAACTGTCATTCCTGTATGCATTAGATACCATGTTTTTAGGAACTATGTTTGCATCTGTTTGAACCACGTCTATTTCGATTAAATCATTAGTTGTCCATGAAAAGGTTTAAAATAGACTCACGCAAAGGTATCATGTCTCTAAACTCAAATTGATAAATCTCCTGTTATAATCTGTATCACCCAGATTCAGCATGCCTATAGGTTGAATAATCTCAAACTGCTTAAATAGCTCGTGCAACTGTGATTGTGTAGAATCCCATGCCTAGGCAAGCCTTAGATGATTAATCTCCTTGTAAAAAATAAGAAACTATATTCTGATTGTGTTTAAACTGCTTAAGTTTCACAGGCTATAAAACCAGTAGGCAAACTGGTTAGGATTCTACCACCTCCCTTAAACAAACCCCGCATATCCTGTATCTGTAACATTAATCTAGATATCATGTTCCTAGGTTTTCTGAACTTCTTCAAAACCAGCTGTTTAAGACGTGTTGTTTATTTGCCTATATATCTATGGAGGTAAATATAAGCCTTTTACTTGCTTCCTTAATTGACAGTCTTATGTGTTATTTGGTGTCGCCTAGACTTTTCCCTTTTTAACACCTTAGGATTGTCTAGAACTACCCAAGTCTAGAGGTCCAAAACTCCTCCGGGGCCACAAGGAAGGGACGGGTAACAACACTCTTAGAGGTCGTTAATCAAATTCGTTTATATAACCATTAAGGGTAGGGTAATGGGTAGTGAAAGGATATGATGACCTGCGCGCTAATGTCACGTGTATTCCCTCTAGTTGAGGAGGATTACCAGGCATTGCACATATTGATCCTGTAGGCTATTCAACCTAGGACTTCCCTTTCCCAGTTCCTATATGTGTTTAAACTATCTAAACTTCTTTCATATATGTGCATTGTATCATCTCAACTTCCTTGATCATATATGTAATTTAGACTTTGAATACAACCTTTGTTTGCAAATATTTGCTAAGATTGTTTACTTGTTAATTGACTAATTCACATAGTTTAAGTACGGTCGGGACCCACCATTGTGGATCGTGAGGGGTGCTTAACACCTTTCCCTCAAGGTTATTTCGAGCCCTTACCCTAATCTCTGGTAATGCAAAATAGTTACATGAGTTAATTGCTCCAGGTGCCCTAACACACCTTAATCTATTAGGTGGCAACTCTTCAGATACCCAATTCCCAAAAGGAAACGAGTTGTTCCCCATGAATGTCGAAACCCGAACTTCCCCACAAAAAAGGGAAAAAAAGAGGGCGCGACAACATGGCGACTCTGCTGGGTATATTGTAGGCTCTTACCATAACGAACTTAGTTTTTGAATTAGTCTTAAGAATGCTTTATCCTGTGTACCCTCTCCCCTTTATTTGGATTTAACTAATTATTTATGATTTCTTTAATTTCCTGAAACTGATTTGTCTCTTTGTTTAAATACTGCATTTATCTTTTTTTAACGTGCAAATACTTGACAACATGCTATTTATTATTGCATAAATCATGCTCAACATCATATTACACTCATGTGTAATCAATCCCATAGCAACGCTTGATGTTGTTTGCTCTCTTACTATATATCACCCTTTAAATTCGGAAAGACGTATTTGTGGTAAAACTAGTCGATCAACGGTGCGTTCGATGGTTCTGTGCCTTTCCCTCTCAAGTTATACTCTTGAGGGTCTCAGTCTAGACCTCTAGAGTAGCCTTACTCTGATTAATTGCACATGCATCATGGTCAAACCTAGCTGGGTTAATATGTTGTCCGCATAATAACCCTTTAAGACAAGCCTCGTCCAAAAGTCCATCGATTTTTCCACAATCGCAACGGACGTAATCATGATTGTGTGCATTAATTTGGAGAAATAAGTGCCAATATACTAATCATTACTATATAAGTAGATGAACCTGGAGGGGGAAAAGGCCTAACTATCTCTTGTTTTGTAGAAAATGAGGTACGAAGTCCCCAGATTCGATATGGTTAGTAGCATACCTCCACTTTTGCTAGATTGGTGGAGGGATCTTCCCTCAAGTGACCAAAATCATGTGAAAAGAGTCTTAGGGAATTTGTCGTCCTTCAACCGAACACAATGCTGATCGAAGCCGCCACTCTGTTTTGGGATAAGGAAAGGGCTATGTTCCGCTTTGTGGATATAGAAATGACTTCCCTTCTAGAAGAAATAGGGGGATTTGATAGGTTACCTTGGGATAACCCTGGTCTGTTAGCACTTGAAAATAGCACCGCTAGAGGGTTCCTTAAGATGATGGGGCTCAAGAAAAATGACGATTTGGAGCGCCTGAAGAAATCCTACGTACCTTTCGACTTCCTCTTTGAAAGATACAGTCACAATAGATTTTACCGTATTTTTTATGATGAGTTCTCAATCACCTCCTTGGATTGGGTTCATCGTAGGGTTTTCGTGTTCATTGTGTGCTTCTTGGGCATGTTGGTATTCACAATCCAAGGAGATATAATCCATACTAGGCTGGCCATGGTGGCCAAAACTCTGATGGACGGGATCGAGGGACAGACATATGCTATTGTCCCTATGATCATTGGGGATATGTACCGGGCCTTGGAATGCTATCAGAAGGGGATAAAATTCTTTGAGGGTTGCAATTTGCTATTACAAGTCTGGCTATTAGAACATCTCCAAAAATGCCAATACCGCCAAGAGTTTCCACAAAGTCCATGGAACGACCACATAGCCTTCCATCACCCTAAGAGAATGACTTACATTCCAGACATGTTTGTTCAAACTAAGGATGCTCTAGGATGGGTGCAGTTTTTCAACAAGTTGATTGAGGAACAGGTTCAGTAGATGTTCGAGTGGTTCCCCACCGACGAGTTCATCATCAGATCCAGAGACATCCCACATTTGGTGTTGATCGGATTGAGAGGGATATACCCTTATTCTCCCCTCAGGGTTATGAGACAGGCAGACAAGAGACAGGTCATACCACGGGTCGCTAGTATGAGTCACTTCAGAGTTGATTTCCAAGGTGACACTATCCCATATAAGAATGAAGCACAATATATGTGGACTTTGAAGATTATTGTGGAGAAGGATATCGTCGAGGCAGATAGATATCATGCTGGACACTCATTCTTTTACCCCTTATGTTTGGATGATAATCTGTTAGGAATCTTTGAGCCAAGGGTTGGTCTAGGAAATAGGGTCATAGATAAGTTTGTCGAAGCAGAAGGGAAGTACAACAAGCTGCACAAAAGAGTTCGAGAGTCTGAAGGTGAGCAGGTGGTGTAACACAAGGCCGATATGGAAATGATTAACGAGTGGAAAGAAATAGCTATTAAATACAGCAAAAGGTTGGAATATCTGGAGTATAGTATGATGGAACTGGAAGGTAAAATGAGAAAGAGAGTCACCGATTGCCAGAACGCTGAAGGAAACGAAGGAGGGCATTTGGCAAGGGCATCCTTACTGCTGAACCTGTGCGAGCTAGAAGAGTTGATCGACAACAACATCCGATCTGGAGAGGGTCCTTTTGGGACTAAGTAGGTTAGATTTACTTGCCTTTCTTTTAAATGTAATA
Source organism: Nicotiana tabacum (assembly GCF_000715075.1). Lineage (NCBI taxonomy): Eukaryota > Viridiplantae > Streptophyta > Magnoliopsida > Solanales > Solanaceae > Nicotiana > Nicotiana tabacum. Next base: position 26,137,469 of record NC_134085.1, read on the forward strand.
AGGCCAAGTGCCATTAGCAACATTATCTTATTTAGTGTCGTTTTGGGTCATTTACTTTTACATTAATGAAATGAGGCAATTATTGGCACTGAATTTCTCCAAATTTATTAGTTGCTAGGCCTACCTTGGGCACAACGAGGTCCCAAATTAGGATGCGAATTTACATTCCAGCAATATGTGTTTAAATACTACAAACATTTCAGAACCCTTACTGACTCGTTTACTTTTTGTTTTCTTTATTTATTTATTCCCATCCCCTAAGGTTGGTTCGTGCATACTGGCATCATCAGCTTATCACACAAGATCCAGGGGGCCTCTACCTTCTCCTTCTCCTGGTCCACCAAAAGGCAAGGGAAAAGCAAAATTGGAAGATTTCAATGGCACTAGAAAGGAAAACAACGCAGGGGTTGAACACGCAGAAGCTTCTAAGGGTCGGGGGACTCAGGCCCCAAATGATGCAGTTTCATGGCTCAAACAGAAAATACTGGAACTCTGTAGTGAGATTAAGCATGTCCGAAATGTGGAAAACCTATCCTTCTCACTCAGCGTCCTAGACATCAGTCATCCAAACACTCAGAACCCCGCACCACCTCAAAATAGGCCCAACAAGCGCCCACAAAATCCACCCGTGCCTCACCATTATACAACTCCACCACAAAATTAAACGATCCTGCCACAATACCCGCCAAACACCTACCACACTCCACAAAATGCTTCAGCAGTCATCCCAGAACCCCAGAATTCCACCAGTGATCACCACCATACTCAGATTCTAGGTCACCAAAACAACCCTATATATGTAGAAACCCTACCTCACTGCACTCAACCCATCTCCTATGCACCGGAATCTATTAAGAAGGACATGCTCATTAAGAACCTAGCCGAGGAGCTTAAGAAGTTGACCAGCCGAGTTCAAGGCGTAGAAAGAGGCAAGGGGGATATAAGGTCAGAACTGTGAAGACCTATGCATATAGCCGGATGTAGAACAGCTAGAGGGTTCCAAACCTCCCAAGTTTGAGATGTTTGACGATACAGGTGATCCCAGGGTTCATTTGAGGACCTATTGTGACAAGCTTGTCGGGGTCAGAAAAGATGAAATTATCCAGATGAAACTCTTTATGAGGAGTCTTACGGGAGATGCTTTGTCCTGGTACATCAGCCAGGATCTTATGAAATGGTCCAACTGGGTGAGTATGGCATTTGATTTCATGGACAGATTCAGGTTCAACACAGAAAATGCATCGGATCTTTTCTATATTCAAAACCTTAAAAAGAAGCCCACCGAGACTTCCCGTGAGTATGCTACTCGATGGAGGTCGGAAGCGGCCAAGGTCAGGCCATCTTTGGACGAGGAACAAATGAACAAGTTCTTCGTCAGAGCATAGGATCCGCAATATTATGAAAGATTGATGGTAATTGAAAACCATAAGTTCTCTAACATCATCAAACTTGGTAAGAGGATCAAAGAAGGCATCAAGAGCGGTATGGTAACGAACTTTGAGGCATTGCTAGCCACTAATAAAGCATTGCAGTGAGGGGGTATATCTAAGAAGAAGGACGTGAGGGCAGTAATGGTGTCCCAAGGCCCAAAATCTCCACTCACATACCAAACATCTCCACTCACATACCAAGCACCCCCACCCACATACCAAATACCTCCACCTACATACCAACCCTCATCCCCCAAATATTCCCAATCAACCACTGTCTATCACACCTATAATTCCCAACCATCTCATTTCCAGTCACCTCCAACTCGCCAAAATTATCCAAGACCACGAACCAATTTTGACCGCAAGCCACATAGTCAATACACCGCTATTGCTGAACCCATCGACCAACTGTATGAAAGATTGAAAGCCGTTGTTTACGTCACTCATATTCCTGTTGTGGCGGTAAAGAACCCGTCCCGATGTGTTAACCCAAACAAAACTTGTGCGTATCGTTCCAGTATAAAGGGGCACACCATTGACGAGTGCCGAACATTGAAAGATAAAATCCAGACATTGATTGACAACAAGGTTATACAAGCAAAAGAAGTTGCACCCAATGTCCGCAACAATCCTCTCGCGGATCATAGGGGTGGTGGGATAAATGTGATAGAGATGGACGAGGAATGGGATCCTAATGGGTCAATCGAGCTTATTCGAGAAGGCTATGATTTTAAACCCGCAGTCACACTTACTCCTATTGTAGTACAGACTCAGTCACCAATCGAGGTTGAGGTAGCTACATCGGTTCCATTTGAGGTAGAGGTAGCTCCACCTGCGGCCACCCCTGTTACATTTGAAGTGGAAGTGGCCACACCTTTCACAGTGATAGTATCAACCACACCTCCTTTCAATTCAAAAGCAATACCCTGGGATTACGTTGCCGAAACTAGGCGAAAAAGAAAGGCAAAGATGGAGGAATCCGATGTTGCATAAGGAATGACTAGGATCGGAAGAATCTATACACCTGAACACTTGGGAGGACCAAGTAAGGATGCCACTACCAAGTAGCCTATCGTTAAAACAAGACCAGATGACCTATGAAGGAAAGTACAAGCAAGGGAATACTCTGTCATCGATCATTTGAACAAAACCCCAGCTCAGATATCTATACTATCACTGTTGCAAAATTCAGAGGCGCACAAGAATGCTCTGATGAAGGTGTTGAGTGAAGCTTACGTACCCTACAATATTACCAACGGAGAGATGGCCAACATGGTATGGTAGGTCCACGAGGATGAGCTACCGCCTGAAGTGTTGAATCACAAACCGAGCATTGCATATCATGGTGCAATTTGAAGACAAATTCATCACCAGGGTCTTGATTGATGGAGGTTCAAGCCTCAATATTTGTTCGTTGGATACTCTGAAAAGATTGGGAAAATGTTCCATGAGATACGGGCAGGAAACATGAACGTAAAAGCTTTTGATGGGTCTCAAAGGGCCACGATTGGGGAGATTAATATTTGTCTGCAGATGGGGCCAACTTGGTTTAACGTTGAATTCCACGTGCTTGACATATCAACTTTGTACAATCTTTTGTTGGGCCGACCATGGATACATGCCGCTGGGGCTATGGCTTCCACACTACAACAGGCCGTGAAATTTGAATGGAACCATCAGGAGGTGATCATTCACGGGGACGCGAGTAAACCAATTTATACCAGTCAAACCATCCCGATTATTGGGAACAGAAGAAGGCTAGGAGGGGAAACTTATCATCACATCAAACGCGTCAATGTCATTGAAAAAGACAAATGGTGGAGTAACAAAATAGAAAACGTACTAGCATGGTCTGGGTATGAACCCAGCAAGGGGCTTAGGAAGAATCTCCAAGGCATTACCAAACTGATACAGCTAAAATGTTATGGTACTATCTTTGGGCTCGGATACCAGTATACATGGAAAGAGTATAATGATTGGTCACGTCCATGGCATAGACCTTATTACCCTCTAGAGAAACCAGTGCCATATCTGGGTCAAACTTTTCACCAAGCTAATACAATATGGGGAACTACAGAAGAATAAGCATTAGCTGGGCTGAGGAATCTATTCCTAGAGGACGAAGACATGGATTGCAGTGAAATAATTGAGGAGGAGGAGGAAGAAGGCCTCATTATTTAGACTATGGAGAAGGGAGCTATTCTTAGGAACTGGATTGCCACACCATCCGGGGCACGCCGAGTCCCTAGGTAGCTTGGCAGATTCTATTTCTATAGCCATTTTGGGCATCCAAGATTTTCAGTAATTTTGTTTTAAAGACTTGTTTGTTTCAAAATAAATGCTCGATTTATCGAGCTATACTTGTTTGGATATTTTCAGTTTTAATCAAATACATTGCTCTTTATTATTCATTATTGTCTTCCACACTTTTTCTTTCTACAACGTTATTATTACTTTTTCTGATGAACCAGTAACTGTGACATGAATGAGGCAAAGTAGTATGAGGATAGTGACTCAGATGAAGAAGATGAAATTCTTGAGGAAGTTGTCAGGGAGGTTGAGAACTTTGAGAATAAGCCTAAGTCCAACCTGGATGAAACCAAAGCCGTAAATTTGGGAGACGCCAAAACCGTCTAGGAGACTCGCATCAGCATTCACTTATCACTGACAAAGAAAGAGGAGTACATTTCTTTTCTTGAAGGAGTATGAGGATATCTTTGCATGGTCATATGATGACATGACCGGTTTGAGCACGTCCATAGTAGCTCACAAGTTGACTACCAATCCCATGTGTCCGCCGGTGAAGCAGAAACTCAAAAAATTCAAACCAGATATGAGCCTAAAAATCAAGGATGAAGTTACCAAGCAGATCAAAGCCAAAGTCCTCAGGGTGGTTGAGTACCCAACCTGGTTAGCCAGTATTGTACCGGTGCCAAAGAAAGATGGGAAAGTCAAAGTGTGTGTTGACTATCTAGACTTAAATAGAGCGAGTCCTAAGGACGACTTCCCACTGTCAAATATACACATCCTGATCGACAATAGCCCCAAGCATGAACTCTAATCCTTTATAGATTGCTTCGCGGGTTATCACCAGATCTAGATGGATGAAGAAGACAGAGAGAAAACAACCTTTATTACACCATGGGGGTATACTTTTACAAAATGATGCCATTTGGTCTAAAGAATGCTGGGGCTACTCACATGAGAGCCATGACAACCATCTTCCATGATATGATACACAAAGAAATAAAGGTGTATGTGGACGACGTCATTATCAAATCCAAGAGGGCCGTGGATCACATAGCGAAGTTGAGAAAGTTCTTTGACAGGTTAAGAAGGTACAACTTGAAACTAAACCCCGCAAAGTGTGCATTCGGGGTCCCCATATGAGAGTTACTGGGATTCATTTTCAGTCGTCGAGGGATCGAGCTAGACCCATCTAAGGTTAAAGTTATTCAGGAGTTACTGCCACCTAGGAACAAAAAGGACGTGATGAGTTTCCTGACGTCTCAACTATATCAGTCGCTTCATAGCACAGTCCACAGCCATATGCGAACCAATCTTCAAGATGCTAAGGAAATATGCTGAAATAAGCTGGACCGAGGATTGTTAGAAAGCTTTTGATAAAATCAACGAGTACCTATCCACCCCACCGATATTGGTCCTGCCAGAGCCAGGTTGACCTTTGCTAATCTATCTATCTGTATTAGATGGAGCCTTCGTATGTGCTATGGGACAACATGACGAGATGTGGAGAAAGGAGCAAGCCATATACTACCTAAGTAAGAAATTAACACCTTATAAGGCACGATACTCTCTACTAGAATGCACTTGATGTGCTTTGACCTGGACGGCCCAGAAATTAAGGCATTATTTATGTGCCTATACCACATACCTTATATCCAGGATGGACCCTCTGAAGTACATATTTCAGAAACCTATGCCAACTGGGAAGTTAGCCAAATGGCAGATACTGTTAAGTGAGTTCGATATCGTCTATGCAACTCAAAAGGCGGTCAAAGGACAAGCATTGGCAAAGAATATTGCTGAAAATCCAGTGGGAGGAGACTACAAACCCTTAAAAATGTATTTTCCTAATGAAGAAATGTCATTCGTAGGATAGGACATTACTGAAGTATACGACGGCTGGAGGATATTCATTGATAGAGCTGCAAATTTCAAAGGAGTGGGCATTGGAGCGGTTTTGGTATCGGAAATAGGTCAACATTATCCGGTATCTACTAAACATAGATTTTCGTGCACTAACAACATAGCAGAATATGAATCCTACATACTAGGGCTCAACATGGCAATCGACATGAATATTTAGGAGCTGTTGATTTGCTTGTGCACCAGGTACAAGGAGAGTGGGTCAACAAGAATTCCAAGATATTTCCATATCTGCACCATGTACAGGAATTGAGAAAGAGGTTCACGAAGATAGAGTTTTGGCATGTGCCTAAAATTCAGAATGAGTTTGTCGATGCATTGACCACTTTGTCATCCATGATACATCATCCGGATAAGAATTTCATTGATCCCATCCCAGTGAGAATTCGTAATAAACCGGCGTATTGTGCCCACGTTGAAGAAGAAACAGACGGGAAGCCTTGGTTTCACGATATCAAAGAATATTTGGCAAAAGAAGAATATCCGGAGCATGCAAACCATACTCAAAAACATACACTTCGGAGATTGTCCAATCATATTTTCCACAGAGGAGGAAACTTGTATAAGAGAACAACTGATTTGGGATTGCTAAGATGTGTCGTTGAGGAGATACATGCTGGGACCTGCGGTCCGCATATGAATGGTTTTGTCTTGGCCAAGATGATACTTAGGGCCGGTTACTTTTGGATGACTATGGAGACAAATTACATCTAGTATGTCCGCAAATGCTACCAATGTCAAGTGCATGCCGATATGATAAAAGTGCAGCCAAATGAGCTCAATACCACAAGCTCACCTTGGCCATTCGCCGCCTGGGGAATGATTGCCATTGGTCCTATTGAGCCCACTGCTTCAAACGGGCACAGGTTCGTTTTAGTAGCCATTGACTACTTCACAAAATGGGTAAAAGCCGCATCCTGCAAAACTTTAACCAAGAAAGTCATCACAGACTTTGTCAAAGATCGTATTGTTTGCCGATTTGGGGTCCCCGAGTCCATTGTTACTGATAATGCCGCCAATCTCAACAGTGATCTAATGAAATCCATGTGTGAAACTTTCAAAATCAAGCACCAGAATTCCATAACCTATAGACCTCAGATGAATAGAGCTATAGAAGCCGCCAACAAAAACATCAAGAAAATACTAAGGAAGATGGTAGAAAAACACAAACAATGGCACGGGAAGCTACCCTTTGCTTTGTTGGGAACCGCACTACAGTTCGCACATCAACCAGGGCAACTCCCTACGTGCTGGAGGTAGAGATTCCTTCTTTAAGAATCATACAGGAAGCCGAACTCAGCGATGCAGAATGGATAAGGAGTCGCTATGAGAAATTAGCCCTTATAGACGGAAAAAGAATGAACACAGTTTGTCATGGTCAGCTTTATCAGAACAGAATGTCCAGAGTTTTCAACAAAATAGTCAAGCCAAGACAGTTTGCACTAGGACAGTTGGTGCTGAAGAAGATCTTCCCACATCAAGATGAAGCCAAAGGGAAATTCTTTCCCAATTGGCAAGGTCCTTATATGGTTCACAAGGTGCTAACAGGAGGGGCGCTCATACTTGCAGAAATGGACGGAGAAGTTTGGCCAAAACCATTCAATTCAGACGCAGTCAAGAGATACTATGCATAAACTATTTACATTTCTTTCTAATGTAATTGAACTATGCTTGATCTGATTCTCGTTTAAGAGGGGATACGTAGGTAGCCCTGTTGATACCCAATTTTTCATATATTTTTTATATGCAAAATACCTTTCAAAATAGCATGTATGTGCATATATAAGCATGTCCCAAGGTCCCATTATTTTCCCTTAATTTTTCAAAGATTTTTAAATCAATTTACTGCCCTATTCTATCAAGAAAAACCAAATAATTGTCCCCAAAATCATCATTTTGGTAATTCACTTATTAGATTCTCGTACTGATACTAAAATATAGCTAACGAAATTTTTGCATATTTTTACAAATTTATTTAGTATTTTTAAAGCTAAATTGCATATAATTGCAATATTAGCCTATTTCAAGATTTAATTGTGTTTATAATTATAAAATTGACTCCAGTATTTTTATTTTCATCATTATATATTATTATGCATTTTAGTGCCTTTAATTTACTCCCAAAAATGAATTTACTAATTTTATAATTTTAAAAGGGAAAAATTGGCTATTTAAATAATAGCCCAATTCGTTTCAATTTTAGCCTAAAATCTGACCCCAAATTGGACCCCAATTTCTAGCCTAATTTCAATTAAAACCCGAACCAGGCCACAATTACCCCTACCCGACCCAAAACATAAGGTTTAAATCCTGGCCGTTGATCTAAAAGATCAACGGTCCTCACTCGTTCTTACCATTTTAATTCCAAATGACCCCCAATACCCCTCATTTCCTCACTCGTCTCTATCTCTCTACCTCTGGTTCTCTCTAGAACCTTCCCCATTTCACCTCCTCTCCGATGAGTTCCCTTCATCTTCTCCGACCACCTTTTGACCTGAATCCATGGTGGTTTCACCACCCACCAAGCCACCTATGGTTCCTCGCGTTTGGTTGTTGGAGATTCATGACTCGACCACGAAGATTTAGGTCTAGGCTTCTATTGATTCAAGTTCCACGGCCATCTCCGGCCTGCTCCGGCGAGTCATGCCTATTTCAAGCCTGGCCTCGACTCCTCTTGCTTAGATCCAAGCCTTTTTCATCGTTTGGGTTCCTCTAAAAACCCTAGCTTTTGAGGTTTTTCTGATCTCTTTAGATCTATTCCAGATCTATGCTTTCCCTAAAGTTTTTAAACGATTTCATTTAAAAAAAAGTAGCTATGCTTTCAAAACCATTTCTGTTTTTTTTTTCGATCTAGGGTTTTCTGAGTTATTTAGATGTTTCTCCGATTTTCTCTTTCTTTCTTATGTTTCATCTATCGTATTTTTACTGTGTTCTTGTGTGTTTCTTATTAAGTTTCCTCTACTGTGTTCTGATCAATTTTATTCTACTATGTTTCGCATTAGTTTTTTCTACTATGTTTCTTCTACTAGGTTTCCTCTACTGTGTTCTGATTACTTTTCTTCTACTATGCTGTGTATTAGTTTCTTCTACTATGTTTTCTTTGAGCGTTTCTACTGTGTTTCGCATGTTACTCTTCTACCATGTTTCTCATGAGTTTCTGTTGGAAACCATTGGCTATGTGATTTGGTTGAACTGGTTTTATCTTGAAAGAAACCCGAACTCTTTCAGACCTATTTCGAGTCTCTGAACTGAGTTTTGAAGTCCTTGTTTTTCATATGATTTTGACTTTTGCTAAACTACTCTAAGGTCTTTTACACTAGATTTTTGTATGCTACTATATGTTACTTCTCTTCTATATCACTAACCTATGTGACAGCCATGCTCCTGTAGTCTATTATCTACTGATTTTGCAATGACACGACATCTTCTTTCAGCTTAACATGTTTGTATTCTCCTTATGTGTGCTGGACTTCCCCTCTATAACGGCTTTCAAATCTTGATTAGTTTCAGATTTCCTTCTGTATAGGTTTGATTGATTTCTTTCCTTATTTACTGATTTCCCTATGACTCGATTTACGTTACTTGACTTTCCTTAACTTTTTTAACTCGGTTCATTCATGGACCATTGATTACAAAATCTTTGATCCTTGATTTACTGGCTACTAATTAATTTTGCTTACCTTATTTACGTAACCGTGTATTTCAAAATTCTTCCCTTAAGTAACTTTTTATGTATTTACCCCTAATTGCATGCCTTGCACAAGATGTTTATTTGATTTCTTCCCTTAAATAGTTTTCTGTTTGAATCTGAGTTCCTTAATTAAAGGAAGTCTTGTGTGATTGATTTTTAATTGATATTCACTTCCTTAACTATTTTCTTACCTTATTTATGCCTGTTTTTCACACTATAAATACACGACTCTTTCATTGACACAAAAAAAGAGGGGATCACTCATTCATAGTCTTTCTGAACTCACACTTAAACACAATTGTATTCTCTCTTCTTGTCTGCACTGTGGCCTAGTTACAGGACCTACTGCTTTTCTCTATTTGTTTCTTTGAAGCTGGTATGTCCTGATTTAAGCTTTAGCACCACGACAATGTGTTTATTTACTGCTTTTGTATCCATATCTACTTACTGTTTCTGTATAGTTCAACACTTAAATTGGTATGCTGATTTCTTTCTGCCTATTTTTATTATGAATCCAAAACTCCTGCCCCCTATGTGTTTGAGCTACAGTTTAAGGCATGGCAATATGCAAATTATTGTCCATGAATTAAATTTGATCCCTTAGGATCCTAGCCTCTAAATGGTGTGTTCTAACTGGCTTATGGGTGTGCTAACATTCTCCATTGCTGGGTATGCCCACAGCCTACCCTTGCCTCTTTACAATTTCCCCGTTCCCCTGAACCCATATGTGTACTTATTTGTAACCTATTCCCTTCCCCTTTCTCCCTCTCAGAATTCTGTTCCTGCACTTGCACTCTCTCTTAGTCTTTAAGTTCTGCCCCCCTCTTGTGAGCCTTGCCTTGGGACCTTGAGTTCCCTTTGAACTTGGACACTTGAGGGTTGGCCTTTCCACACTGTACTTGTCTTAATCTGGTAATATGTTTGGGTGTGAGCACTGCCCGGAGTTCATTTGAGACTCTTAGGGAACTCTGGCACACTCAAATGGGAGAAAGGCTTTGGATCATGAATCTCTTAGAGTTGGTTTACCTCATATTTCAGACATGAAGTCTGAATCAGGCTCTCCTTGGTTGTACTTTTAATTTCTAATGTATTATTTTACTTTATTCTAGACTGTAATAATTTTGTAATAAACATTTGGGGCTGATTAGTGAAAAGGGCGGGTAGTTATGTATGCAAAAAGGGTAGATACCATGTCTATAAGAATTCTGAATTTTGCATTCTCACATAGATACCATGTCTATAGGAATTCTGAATTCTGCATAGATACCACGTCTATAGGTTTTCAAATTCTGCACATTCAAATGCATATAGATACCATGTCTATACGGAATTTTGAATGTCCATTTTCATATAGAAATCATGATCATAGGTCTACTACTCGCGTCTAGAAATAATGCCTATAAGTCAATCTGAATTCTGCATATGCATATAGAAAATATGCCTATAGGTATTTCTGAATCCTGTATATCCATTTTGTCATTTAGAAATCATGTTCATAGGTCTTAAACAAATTTCTGCACCTAGATAACATGCTCATAGGATTAAACATTTAATTGCACTTAGGTATCATGTCTTAAATAGAATTCAACATCTAGATTTCATGTTCATAGGTTTAAGACGAGTCTTCTGTATTTTTATACTACGTTTTAAAATCAGTAAAGCCTAGAAAGCATTCCTATAGGAGTTTCTAATTGAATCTGATTTGCTTCCCTTAATGTTAGATATAAAATCAGTAACAATAGATACTGTCAATTGCAGAGCTTATAATCAATTTGTTTAAGTTCTACCTTTCTTTTAATAATCTGAGTCTCTCACTTAGCCAGTTTAACGAGTATGCATATAGGGTTTCAAATAATTCATTTCAATTTTTACTGCCTTTTGAATCATGCCTATAGGACCTATGTCCTAACACTTACGCAAGCCTTAGGGTAATAGATGTAAACTGAATCTGTGCTATTAACTACAACCAGCAAGCATGCCTGACTCGGGCTTCTTATCTGAATTAGGCAATCAATCAGTCTGCCTCAACCTTTAAGTTCTTTATCAGACCATAAACAATATGTGAAAGTCATGCCAATTATGTGCTTTCTTTGCTCAAGGAGGTATATCTGAGCCTTTTACTTGTTATGTGCTTTCCCCAACTTGCTATACATTTTTTTGTATGTCGCCTTAGAATTTTGTCTTTGAAACTACAAATAAGCCTAAAGACCTCCCTCTTAGGATTAGTATTCCTAAATACCTCCGGACTGATAGGATTGGGACGGATAATAGCATGCAACAATTAATCTAGACCATTTCGCACTTTAATACCTTAACGGGGTGGGAAGGGTAGATATGGATATGATGACCACACGATAATGTCACGTGTAGCCCCTCATTGAGGAGTGATTACCGGGCCTTGTGTGGGGTGATCCATATTATTAATAAACCTAGGACCCCCCTTTCCCTTCGTTTCTTTGTTTATTCTAAAAGATTTCAAAGTATTTCTTTTAAGAAAATCAGCTTCCTTTTAATTCTTTCCAATTTTGATTAAAACCATTATGTGAAAAACCCCTCTTATTCGAAGTTTTATTTGCCTACATGTTACATGCACCTAAGTTCATAATAATAGTCTGGTCGGGAACCACACTAGTGGATTCTGAGGGGTGCCTAACACCTTCCCCTTGGAATAATTTCAAGCCCTTACCCAATCTCTGGTTACTCAAAATCAAACCCTCTTGGTGTCCTAATGCACCTTAATCATTAGGTGGCGACTCTTCAATTCAAACCCAAATTCCCAAAAGGGAATGAGTTGTCCTCCCAATTGTCATAAACCCGATTTCGCTCGAGAAAAAGGGGGCGCGACTGCGTGACGACTTTGCTGGGGATTTTTAGGCTTTTACTATTTCAGACTATTATTGTGAATTTATGCTTCTTTATGTTCAATTATCTGTTATTTCTTTCAAGAATTCAATTTACTTTCGATTGCAAAACTGACTTGTCTTTTGTTTCTTTCCTTTATTACTTTCCTTTACTGTTTTCCTTTACTACCGCTTTAAGTTATGAAAAAATATTGTATTTACTACTTTCCTAATGTGCAAATTCGTGACAACCTGCTTTAATTATTGCATAATCATGCTCAACATCATATTCCACTCGTGCCAAACAAAATACCACAGCAACGCTTATAATGAGTGGTTGCGCTCTTCCAATATTATCACCCCTTAAATTCGGAAAAGGCATATTTCTGGTAAATCCAGTCGATCAACGGTATAGTCGACGATTTCGTGCCTTCCCCCCTTGAGTTGTCCGCTCAAGGGTACCAGTCTAAAACCCTATAGAAACCTTACTTTGTTTAAACTGTGCATGTATCATGGTCAAACCTAGTCGGGTCAGTTATGTTGTCCACATAATGATCCTTTAAGATAGCCTTGTCCAAAGTTCACCGGGTTTCCCTGAACCTAAACAGACACCACCATGTTCTGTGCATTTATTTAGAGAATTAAATGCTATATGCTAATTGTTGATATTAAATAGTCGAGTCTGGTGGGGGTAAGGGCCTAACCTTTTTGTTTTGCAAAAAATGAGGCACGAGGTCCCCAGCTTTGGTATGATTAGCACACCCCCACTCTTGCTAGACTGGTGGAGGAGTCTTCCATCAAATTACCAAATCAATGAGTAGAAAGAGAGGGTGGCCAAAGCTAGCGGAAAGTTGGAATATCTGGAATACAGTCTGCTGGAATTGGAAGGAAAAGTGAGGAAGAGAGTCACCGACTGCCAGAGCGCTGAGGGAAACAAAGGAGAATACCCGACAAAGGCATTTTTCCCGGTGAACCTACGCGAACTGGAGAATTTGATCAACGAGAGCATTCAACCTGAGGAAGGTCCTTCTGGGACCAAATAGATAGGAGTTTTTCTTTTCGCTTTATAAAATGTAATAGGGTTAATGGCCATTAGTGACTTTATTTCCTGTTATTTAGGGTCAATTTGTGATTCGTCTATTTTTTATCAATAAAATAAGGCATTTATCTTTCTAAGTTCTCTAAATCAACTTGTCTCTAGGCCTACCTCGGGCACAAAGAGGTTCCCAAATAGGACACAATTTACATTCTTGCACTACGTGTTTAAATATCGCAACATTTTCTTATAATCCTCACTGACTTGTTACCTTTTTGTTTTTACTTTTTGTTTATTTATTCCCCTCCCCAAAGGTTAGTTCGTGCACTCTGGCAACATCATCTTATTCAACGAGATTTAGGGGCCCTCCACCCACTCCTCATCTTAGTCCTATCAGAAGCAAGAACAAAGGGAAGATGGAAGATTCAAACAACGCAAGAAAGGAGAACTCAACTGAGCGGGTAGAGGTCACTCATGGTACTCAGGTTTCCAAAGAAAGTGCAACCCAACTCGAGCAGAAACTATTAAAGTTCCAGGAGGAACTTGATCAAGTTCGGAATCTGGCAAATTTGTCATTTTCCCTCACCACTCCAGACCGTAATTTCCCAAATGCTTAGAACCCCACACCTCCACAAAATATCCCAAAGCCACAAAACCATCTCGCTCCTCACCACCACTACAACACCTGCCATACTTCCAACAATACTCCACTGCTCATCCCGGAACCCCAAAACTCCACAAATAACCACTTTTGCACCCATCATAACACCCCCATCTCTGTGGAGACCATGCCATACTCCACTCAACCCATCTCAAGTGCACCCGAGTCTGATGATAAAGACTCGCTCTTCAGGAACCTGGCTAAAGAACTTAAGAAACTGACTAGCCGAATTCAAGGCGTCGAAAGAAGCAAGGGAATTGAGGGTTTAAACTATGAAGATCTTTGTATACAACCAGATGTTGAGCTGCCGAAGGGGTACAAACCTCCTAAGTTCGAGATGTTTGATGGTACAGGGGATCTAAGAGTTCATTTGAGAACATACTGTGACAAGCTGGTCGAAGTAGGAAAGGATGAAAGGATCTGCATGAAACTTTTTATGAGGAGTCTGAAAGGAGATGCTCTGTCTTGGTACATTAGCCAAGATCCGAAGAAGTGGTCAAGTTGGGTAGGCATGGCGTCCGATTTTATGGATAGGTTCGGGTTCAACACGGAGAATGCGCCGGATGTGTTCTATATTAAGAATCTAAAAAAGAAACCTACAGAAATGTTTCGCGAGTATGCTACTCGCTGGAGGTCCGAAGCTGCTAAGGTCAGACCTACCTTAGAAGAGGAACAGATAAGCAAATTCTTTGTCCGGGCTCAGGACCCGCAGTATTATGAGAGGCTGATGATTATTGAGAGCCACACATTTCCCGACATTATCAAGCTGGGTGAAAGGATTGAAGAAGACATCAAAAATGGTATGGTTACGAACCTCGAGGCCTTGCAAGCTATGAATAACGCCTTACAGTCTGGTGGTGCATCTAAGAAAAGGGACATAGGAGCCATAATGGTGGCACAGAGAAGCAAATCTCCCATCAAATACCAAACCTATCCAATGACTCCATTCACATATCAACCTACTCCAAACTACCAAGCACCCTCAACCTCTTACCAAACTCCGTCACCCACTTATCAATCACCTCCACCTCCCACATGTCAACCTACTTCATCCAGATATTCCCAACTCACACATGTTTACCAAGCCTACAATGCTCAAGATCCCACCATCCATCACCTCTTACACGCCAAAACGTCCCTAGACTTCGACCAAATTTTTACCGCAGACCTCCTAAATAGTATACAACCATTGCCGAACCCATTGACCAGTTGTACGAAAGATTCAAAGCTGCTGGCTATGTCACCCCTATCCCTGATATAACTCCTAAGAACCCTTCTTAGTGGGTTAATCTAAACAAATCCTATGCATACCATTCTGGCATGAAAGGACACACCATCGACGAATGTTGCTCCTTGAAGGACAAGATCCAGACTATGATTGATAACAAAATTATTGTGGCAAAGGAACCCGCTCCGAATGTCTGCAACAACCCTCTGCCAGACCATAAGGGTGGAGGCGTTCACATGATTGAAATTGAGGATGATTGGGATCCTGATGGATCGATCGGGTTGATCGTAGAAGGTGATGAACCAAAGAAGCCAATAGTTACCCTTAATCCAATCATAGTCCAGATTCAGCCGTCTGGGGACGCCGAGGTAAATATGTCCATGCCACTTGAGTTTGAAGCACCATCCTCTGCAAAGACGCCAATGCCGATTGAGGTCAAATTTATGTCACCAGCAAATGCACCTACACCATTCAAAGTTACAGTTTTACCACCCAAGGGACATGCTCCGTTCAGGGTGAAGATAGCCACGCCGATTCCAGTAGCGATGTCAGCCGCACAGGGTATGACAAGAACTGGTAGGGTCTATACCCCGAAACACCTAGATAAGTCAAGCAAGCAGGCCTCTAATCGGTCGCCCATAATTGAGACGGGTCCAGACAATCGTTAGAGAAAGATACATGCCAAGGAATACTCAGTCATCGACCAGCTAAACAAAACACCGGCGCAGATCTTTGTACTTGCTTTGCTACAAAATTCTGAGGCACACAAGAATGCTCTGTTAAAGGTGCTGAGTGAGGCATATGTACCAAGCAACATCACTGGAGGAGAGATGGAAAACATGGTAGGGCAGGTATTGGAAAGTCACAAGATCACTTTTCATGAAGATGAGCTGCCACTAGAAGGGTTGAGTCACAATAAGGCGTTGCAAATCACCGTGCAATGCGAAGATTAATTTATCACCAGAATCCTGATTGATGGAGGGTCCAACCTCAACATTTGTCCGTTAGTAACACTCAAGACAATAGGAAAGGGGCTACATGAGATCAAGGACGGGGTCATCAACGTCAAAGCTTTCGACGATTCCCAAAGGTCCACCATTGGGGAAATCAACCTGTGTTTGCAAATAGGGCCTACTTGGTTCGTTGTTGATTTTCAGGTGATAGACGTGTCGGCATCTAACAATTTGTTGTTGGGACGACCGTGCATTCATGCCGCTGGGGCCGTAGCGTCAACACTACATCAAGCGGTGAAATTTGAGTAGAACCACCAAGAGGTGATCATTCACAGTGATGGTAGCAATCCTATATACAGTCGCCAGACCATTCCAGCAATCGGAGGCAGAAGAAAGATAGGCGGTGAGACCTATTACCACATCGAGTGAGTCAACGCCGTCGACAAGGACAAATGGTGGGATAATAAAATTAAAAGCATATTGAACTGGAGCGGATACGAACCTAGCAAAGGACTTGGCAAGAACCTCCAAGGAATCGCTAAGCCTATCAAACTAAAGAAACATGGCACCACCTTCGGTCTTGGATATGAGTACACTTGGAAGGAATTCAACAACTGGTCGCCACCATGGCGCGACCCTTACTATCCGCTGAAGTATCCAATACCACATTTGAAGCAAACTTTCCCGCCAGCCGATGTTATCAATGGGTCAGAAGAAGAGGAAGAACTGGCAGCAGTAAGGAATTTATTCCTGGAAGACAAAGATATGGATTGTTGTGTTGTTTTCGATGAGAAGGGGGAGTAAGGCTCTTCCATACGGGCAGTAAGAAGAGAGGCATGCCTCAATAACTGGACCATCAGAACTACCAGAGCCCGGAAAGCCTCGGGGTAGCAAGTTTGAACAAGCATCATGCACTATCTTTTATTTTTACTAGTTGACTTTTTTTCGCATTTTTAAATTTCGCAATAAGATCTTCGATGTTCAAAATAGTTATGGAATTTTTCAAAGCATTTCGATTTTCCATATAAATATTACTCTTATCATTACTTTACTTATACAGCATTACTATTTCTTATCTTGATGAACCAATGAATGTGACATGCAACGAGACAACGCAACAAACGGACACAGATTCAGAGGAAGATGAAATACAGGAAGAGATTGTCAAAAAAGTCGAGAATTTTGAGAACAAACCTAAGTTCAACCTGGACGAGACTGAGATTGTTAACCTGGGAGATGCAGAGAAAGTCAAAGAAATACGAATCAACGTTCATTTATCACCGTCAGAAAAGGAAGAGTACACAGAATTTATAAAGGAATATGAGGACATATTCGCTTGGTCATATGATGACATGACTGGCCTGAGTACATCTATCGTGGCACATAAACTGCCAACTAATCCGACATGTCTGCCGGTAAAGCAAAAACTCAGAAAGTTCAAGCCTGATATGAGTGTGAAAATCAATGAAGAAGTCACTAAGCAGGTCAAAGCCAAGGTTCTCAAGGTAGTAGAATATCCGACATGGTTAGCCAATATTGTGCCGGTACCAAAGAAGGAAGGGAAGGTCAGAGTCTGTGTCGACTATCGGGATCTCAACCGAGCCAGTCCAAAAGACGACTTTCCCTTGCCGAACATACACATCCTGATTGACAATTACGCCAAGCATGAGTTACAGTCATTTGTAGATTGTTTTGGGGGGTATCATCAGATCTGGATGGAAGAAAATGCTGAGAAAACAGCTTTCATTATGCCATAGGGATGTACTGTTACAAGATGATGCCGTTTGGATTAAAGAATGCTGCGGTCACCTACATGAGGGCCATAACCACCATTTTCCATGATATGATACATAAGGAGATCGAAGTATATGTAGATGATATTATCATCAAGTCCAAGAAAGCCACTAATCACATGGAAGATCTGAGTAAGTTCTTCAATAGACTGAGAAGGTACAACCTAAAACTGGATCCCGCGAAGTGCGCATTTGGGGTTCCTGCCGGAAAACTACTTGGTTTCATTGTAAGTCACCAAGGAATAGAACTGGATCCATCAAAGGTCAAAGATATTCAAGAGTTGCCACCGCCAAAGAACAAGAAGGACGTGATGAGTTTCTTGGGGAGACTTAATTATATCAGCCAGTTTATAGCACAATCTACAGTTATCTGTGAGCCAATCTTTAAGATGTTGAAGAAGGATGCCGATACCAAATGGACTGATGACTGCCAAAAGGCCTTCGATAGAATCAAGGAGTACCTGTCAACACCACCAGTTTTGGTCCCGCACGAGCCAGGTAGACTTTATTACTCTACCTTGCAGTATTAGATGGAGCGTTTGGTTGTGTTCTGGGGCAACATGATGAAACGAGGAGGAAGGAGCATGTCATCTATTACCTCAGTAAGAAGTTCACCCCGTACGAGGCCTGATATTCTCTGTTAGAGCTCACATGTTGTGCTTTGACTTGGGCAGCTCAGAAGTTGAGGCACTACTTTTATGCCGACACTACATATCTTATATCAAGGATGGATCATTTGAAGTACATCTTTCAGAAGCCCATACCTACCGGCATGCTAGCCAAGTGGCAAATCCTGTTGAGTGAATTTGACATTGTCTACGTAACTCGAAAAGCGATCAAAGGACAGGCACTAATAGATCACCATGCCGAGAATCCCATGGACGGAGAATACAAACCCCTAAAAATGTATTTTCTGGACGAATAGGTATCATTCATAGGAGAAGATATTGCAGAATCCTATGAAGGTTGGAGAATGTTTTTTGATGGAGCAGCAAATTTCAAAGGATTCAGCATAGGAGCAGTCATAGTATCAGAAACCGGCCAGCATTATCCGGCATCTGCCAAACTCAGGTTTTCTTGCACCAACAACATGGCCGAGTACGAAACTTGCATCTTAGGGCTCAACATGGCCATTGACATGAACATCCAAGAGTTGCTAGTAATGGGGGATTTAGATTTGCTTATACATCAGGTCCAAGAAGAATGGGCGACCAAGAACTCCAAGATACTCCCTTATCTGCATCATGTACAGGAATTGAGAAAGAGGTTCACAAAGACAGAGTTCCAGCATGTTCCCAGAGTCCAAAATGAGTTTGTCGATGCATTGGCTACCCTATCATCCATGATGCAACATCTAGACAAGAACTTCATTGATCCCATTCCGGTTAAGATCCATGATCAGCCAGCTTACTGTGCTCATGTTGAAGAAGAAGAAGACGGAAAGCCTTGGTTTCATGATATCAAGGAATACTTGGCAAAAGGAAAATACCCCGAGCTCGCAAATCCTACTCAGAAATGCACCCTTCGGAGGTTGTCCAACAATTTCTTTCATAGCGAGGGAATCCTATATAGGAGGACTCTATTGCTAAGGTGTGTCGACTCAAAAGAAGCATCCAGGCTATTAGAGGAGATTCATGCTGGGACCTGCGGTCTACAAATGAATGGTTTTGTCTTAGCAAAGAAGATACTCCGAGATGGTTACTTTTGGATGACTATGGAGACGGACTGCATCCAGTATGTTTGGAAATGCCACCGCTGCCAGGTACATGCAGACATGATGAGAGTACCCCCAAATGAGCATACTGCAACAAGCTCACCGTGGCGTTCGCTGCCTGGGGAATGGATGTTATTAGAATCAATCAAGCGTACCGCCTCCAACGGGCAAAGGTTTATCCTAGTAGCAATCAACTATTTCACCAAATGGGTCGAGGCAGCATCTTATAGAGCAGTAAACTAAGAAAGTCGTGGCAGACTTCGCCTGCGACCGTATCATTTGTCGGTTCGGTATTCTAGAGTAAATCATCACTGATAATGGTTCCAATCTCAAGAATGACCTGATGAAAGCCATGTGTGAGACCTTCAAGATCAAATACAAGAATTCTATAGCCTACAAACCTCATATGAACGGAGCCGTCGAAACCGCCAATAAGAATATCAAAACGATACTAAGGAAAATGATAGAGAAACATAAGCAGTGGTACGAGAAGCTATCATTTGCTTTATTAGGATACCTCACCATAGTCCTCACATCAACTGGGGCAACCCTCTATATGTTGGTTTACGATAAAGAGTTAGTCATTCCCGCCGAAGTGGAAATTCCCTCCCTAAGGATCATATAGGAAGTTGAGCTCGACGATGCAGAGTGGGTGAAGAGTCGTTACGAGCAGCTGGCTCTTATCGACGGAAAGAGAATGAATGCAGTTTGGCATGGTCAACTTTATCAGAACAGAATATCCATATCCTTCAACAAACGGGTCAAGCTGAGACAGTTCACACCGGGGCCGCTAGGGTTAAAAAAAATTTTTCCTCATCAAGATGAAGCCAAGGGGAAATTCTCTCCCAACTGGCAGGGTCCATGCATGGTTCACCGGGTTCTGACAGGAGGAGCCCTCATACTCGCAGAAATGGATAGAGAAGTATGGTCGAAGCCGATCAATTCAGATGCAGTCAAACGTTACTATGTGTAATCTTTATGCTTTCCCATATGATGTAATTGAACTACGCCTGACCTGATTCCCGTTTAAGAGGGGATACGTAGGCAGCCATATGGGTTCGGTCATAATTCAATAAATTTATTTCCCCCACAATTGGAAACTGGGGCAGAATTTTGAGAAAGACCCTCAAAATTCTGAAGTTGATTTTAGCCGGCTATCGCCAGCAACAGTTAGAAGCATCAACCCATTAAATTGGGGCATAATTTTGAGGAGGACCCTCAAAATTCCGTAACAAGAGAGGTTGCAATGTCTTGAACCACATCACAGTCACCGGTAAATCTAAAAGTTGTTCTTGATTATACACTTATGTCATATTTTTTACAAAATCATGCATGTTTAATTCTGAAATCGCTTTGTTTAGCAACACTACCCCAATGATACGTACAATATCACCAGATCAAAGCCGAGCAGGTCAAGCAGAGTCGGCGGGGATACAAACTAACCTCCCCCTTTACAAAACTCACGATTTTTCTTTGGATGTAGGCACTTGAGTTGCAAAATCATCAAATATACTATATGCTCACTCACAAAGTTCAGGAATACAACTCTCCGAACCGTTTCACTTGCTCGCAACTACTATCCGCACACAATAGTGTCCGCAGCAGGCACAATATCCCCAGCAATCATGATATCGCAATCCGCTATCAGCTAAGAAAACTCTATTGCCATTTTCCCTTTTCACTTCATGCATAAGGCCACCATTCTGCCTTCCGAGAGTAAGCACTGTCTTCATCTGCATTTTTTTGCATTGCATAAGGCTAACATTCTGCCTTCCGAGAAGCACTGTCTCCATCTGCATTTTCTTGCATTGTATAAGGCTAACATTCTGCCTTTCGAGGTTAAGCTCTACCTCCATATGAATTTCCTTTCATTGCATAAAGCTACCATTTTTCCTTCCGAGGTTAAGCTCTACCTCCATCTGCATTTTTCTTACATTGCATAAGGCTACCATTCTGCCTTTCGAGGTTAAGTTCTACCTCCATCTGCATTTTCTTGCGTTACATACTGCCTTCTGAGGTTAAGCTCTACCTCCATTTGCATGGCTAAAAGATCGCCACCTCTACATTTGCATGGCTGAAAGATCGCCACCTCTACATTTGCATTGGCTGAAAGATCGCCAACTTATTTACATTTGCATTGGCTGAAAGATCTCCACCTTATTTACATTCTCATTGGCTGAAAAATCACCACCTTTTTTACATTCTCATCGGCTGAAATATTGTCACCTTATTTACCCTTGCATGGCTGAAAGATCGCCACCCATTGCATCTCATCGGCTGAAAAATCGCCACCTACTGCATCTCAGAGGCTGAAAGATCGCCAGATCATCCGAATGCGTCATTTTTCGGAGGCACCATTTTCATAGCCCGAGAACACCATATCATGGCATGAGGACCCCTTTTTAATCTTTTGCATATCATTATTCAAAGGCATCATGGTTCGGAAGCATCATTCTAATAGCCCGAGAGCATCATTTCATGGCATGCAAATCCTTTATTTTATGCTTCATGGTCCAGGACATCATAGTCTGAGGACGTTATCCTAACCATCTAAAGACAACATTCATGGTGCGACAGGAACTTGCATCATGTTTAAATTTACACACAATATATGCTTGTATTGCTTATTTGCAGGCAAACCGGCGAGCAACGACTATCTCAGCAGGAGCAATCTCGCTCCGGTTTCCGCACCCCTATTAGACCTTAACCATTCATACCGATCTAAATATTGTGCCTGTTCTCAAAAGTCTCCTCGAACCCTTTCGTTCGGTCAAAATTGGCCATCATATCTTTACTCGACAACTCTTTCATCCTTCCCGGGTAAAGAGGGACAACTGTTGATACTCAATTTTTCCCTATATTTTTTATATGCAAAATACCTTTCAAAATAGCATGTATGTGTATATATAAGCATGTCCCAAGGTCCCATTATTTTCCCTTAATTTTTCAAAGATTTTTAAATTAATTTACTACCCTATTCTATCAAGAAAAACACAATAATTATTTCCAAAATTATTATTTTTGGTAATTCATTTATTATATTTTTGTATTTATGCTAAAATATAGCTAAGTTAATTTTTTCATATTTTTACAAATTTATTTAGTATTTTTAAGCTAAATTGCATATAATTGCAATATTAGCCTATTTCAAGATTTAATTGTATTTATAATTATAAAATTGACTCCAGCATTTTTTATTTTCATTATTAAATGTTATCAATCATTTTAGTACTTTTAATTTACTCTCAGAAATTAATTTACTATTTTTTATAATTTTAAAATGGAAAAATTGGCTATTTAAATAATAGCCCAATTCGTTTCAATTTTAGCCTAAAATCTAACCCTATATTGGACCCCAATTTCCAGCCCAATTTCAATTAAAACCCGACACAGTCCCCAATTACCCCTACCCGACCCAAAACCTTATTAAATCATGTCCGTTGATCTAAAAGATCAACGACCTTCACTCGTTCTTACCATTTTAATTCCAAACGACCCCCCAATACCCCTCATTTTCCTCACTCATTTCTATCTCTCTACCTCTGGTTCTCTCTAGAACCTTCCCCCTTTCACCTCCTCTCCGATGAGTTCATTTCATCTTCTTCGTCCACCTTCTGACCTGAATACATAGTGGTTTCACCACCCACCAAGCCACCTATGGCTCCTCGTGTTTGGTTACTGGAGCTTCATGACTCGACCACGAAGAGTTGGGCCCAGACTTCTTTTGATTCAAGTTCCACGGCCATCTCCGGCCTGCTCCGGTGAGCCATGCCTGTTTCGAGCCTGGCCTCGACTCCTTTTGCTTAGATCCAAGCCTTTCTCATCATTTGGGTTCCTCTGAAAATCCTAGCTTTTGAGGTTTTTCTGATCTCTTTAGATATATTCCAGATCTATGCTTTCCCTAAAGTTTTTAAACGATTTCCTTTCAAAAAAAGAAGCTATGCTTTCAAAACTATTTCTTTTTTTTCGATCTACGGTTTTCTGAGTTATTTAGATGTTTCTCTGATTTTCTATTTTTTCGTGTGTTTCTTCTACCATATTTTTACTGTGTTCTTGTGTGTTTCTTATTAAGTTTCCTCTACTGTGTTCTGATCAGTTTTATTCTACTATGTTTCGCATTAGTTTCTTCTACTATGTTTCTTCTACTAGGTTTCCTCTATTGTGTTCTGATTAGTTTTCTTCTACTATGTTGTGTATTAGTTTCTTCTACTATGTTTTCTTTGAGCATTTCTTCTGTGTTTCGCATGTTACTCTTATACCATGTTTCTCATGAGTTTCTGTTGCTGAAGGAACATGTTAAAGGTTTCAGTTCTTTTCTGAGACCTCTGAACCTGTTTCGACTTTATTACTTGCCCTCTCATCTCTACACTCGATTGATGGTAGAAACCCTAGAATTTGGGGGGTTTTCCATGTTTGGAAACCTTTGGCTATGTGATTTGCTTGAACTAGTTTTATCTCAAAAGAAACCCGAACTCTTTTAGACCTATTTCGAGTCTCTGAACTGAGTTTTGAAGTCCGTGTTTTTCATATGATTCTGACTTTTTCTAAACTCTTCTAAGGTCTTTTACACTGGATTTTTGTATGCTACTAGATGTTACTTCTCTTCTACTCGCTAACCTATGTGACAACCATGCTCCTGTAGTCTATTATCTACTGATTTTGTAATGACACGACATCTTCTTTTAGCTTAATATGTTTGTATGCTCTTTATATATGCTGGACTTCCCTTCTAAAATGGCTTTCAAATCTTGATTAGTTTCAGACTTCCTTCTGTATAGGTTTGATTGATTTCTTTCCTTATTTGCTGATTTCCCTATGACTCGATTTAAGTTACTCGACTTTCCTTAACTTTTCTGACTCGGTTCATTCATGGACCATTGATCCTTGATTTACTAGCTACTAATTGATTTTTCTTAACTTACTTATGTAACCGTGTATTTAAAAATTCTGCCCTTAAGTAACTTTTTATGTATTTACCCCTAATTGCATGCCTTGCACAAGATGTTTATTTGATTTTTTCCCATAAATAGTTTTCCCATTTGAATCTGAGTTCCTTAATTAAAGGAAGTCTTGTGTGATTGATTCTTAATTGATATTCAGTTCCTTAACTGTTTTCTTACCTTATTTCGAACCCCTGCCCCCTATGTATTTGAGCTACGGTTTAAGGTATGGCAATATGCAAATTATTGTCCATGAATTAAATTTGATCCCTTAGGATCCTAGCCTCTAAATGGTGTGTTCTAACTGGCTTATGGGTGTGCTAGCATTCTCCATTGCTGGGTATGCCCACAGCCTGCCCTTGCCTCTTTACAATCTCCCCATTCTCCTGAACCCCTATGTGTACTTATTTGTAACTGTTTCCCTTCCCCTTTCCCCCTCTCAGAATTCTGTTCCTACAATTGCACTCTCTCTTAGTCTTTAAGTTCTGCCCCCCTCTTGTAAGCCTTTCCTTGGGACCTTAGGTTCCCTCTAAACTTGGACACTCAAGGGCTGGCCTTTCCACACTGCACTTGTCTTAATCTGGTAATACGTTTGGGTGGGAGCACTACCCGGAGTTCATTTGAGACTCTTAGGGAACTCTAACACACTCAAATGGGAGAAAGGCTTTGGATCATGAATCTCTTAGAGTTGGTTTACCTCATATTTCAGACATGAAGTTTGAATCAGGCTCTCCTTACTTGTACTTTCAATTTCTAATGTATTCTTTTACTTTATTCTGGGCTGTAATAATTTTGTAATAAACATTTGGGGATGATTAGTGAAAAGGGTGGGTAATTATGTATGCATAAAGGGTAGATACCATGTCTATAGGAATTCTAAATTCTGCATTCTCACATAGATACTATGTCTATAGAAATTCTGAATTCTGCATAGATACCACGTCTATAGGTTTTCGAATTCTGCACATTCAAATACATATAGATACCATGTCTATAGGGAATTCTGAATGTCCATTTTCATATAGAAATCATGATCATAGGTCTGCTACTCTCGTCTAGAAATCATGCCTATAAGTCAATCTGAATTCTGCCTATGCATATAGAAAATATGCCTATAGGTCTTTCTGAATCCTGTATATCCATTTTCTCATATAGAAATCATGTTCATAGGTCTTAAACAAATTTCTGCACCTAGATACCATGCTCATAGGACTTAAACATTCAATTGGACTTAGGTATCATGTCTTAAACAGAATTCAGCATCTAGATATCATGTTCGTAGGTTTAAGACGAGTCATCTATATTTTTATACTACCTTTTAAAATCAGTAACACCTAGAAAGCATTCCTATAGGAGTTTCTAATTGAATCTTATTCGCCTCCCTTAATGTTAGATATAAAATCAGTAACAATAGATACTGTCAGTTGCAGAGCTTATAATTAATTGGTTTAAGTTCTGCCTTTCTTTTAATAATCTAAGTCTATCACTTAGCTAGTTTAACGAGTATGCATATAGGGTTTCAAATAATTCATTTCAAGTTTTATTGTCTTTTGAATCATGCCTATAGGACCTTTGTCCTAACACTTAGGCAAGCCTTAGAGTAATAGTTGTAAACTGAATCTGTGCTACTAACTACAACCAGCAGGTAGGCCTGACTCGGGCTTCTTATTTGAATTATGTAATCAATCAGTCTGCCTCAACCTTTAAGTTTTTTATCAGACCATAAACAGTATGTGAAAGTCATGCCAATTTTGTGCTTTCTTTGCTCAAGGAGGTATATCTGAGCCTTTTACTTGTTATGTTCTTTCCCCAGCTTGCTATACATTTTTTTTGTATGTCGCCTTAGAATTTTGTCTTTGAAACTACAAATAAGCCTAAAGCCCTCCCTCTTAGGATTAGTCTTCCTAAATACCTCCGGACTGATAGGATTGGGACGGATAATAGCATGCAATAATTAATCTAGACCATTTCGCGCTTTAATACCTTAACGGGGTGGGAAGGGTAGATATGGATATGATGACCACGCGATAATGTCACGTGTAGCCCCTCATTGAGGAGTGATTACCGGGCATTGTGTGGGGTGATCCATATTATTAATAAACCTAGGACCCCGCTTTCCCATCGTTTCTTTGTTTCTTCTAAAAGATTTCAAACTATTTCTTTTAAGAACATTAACTTCCTTATAATTCTTTCCAATTTTGTTTATAACCATTAAGTGAAAATCCCCTCTTATTCGAAGTTTTATTTGCCTACATGTTACTTGCACCTAAGTTCACAATAATAGTCTGGACGGGAACCACACTAGTAGATTCTGAGGGATGCCTAACACCTTCCCATTGGAATAATTTCAAGCCCTTACCCAATCTCTAGTTACTCAAAATCAAACCCTCTTGGTGTCCTAATGCACCTTAATTATTAGGTGGCGACTCTTCAATTCAAACCCAAATTCCCAAAAGGGAATGAGTTGTTCTCCCAAATGTCATAAACCCGATTTCGCTCAAGAAAAAGGGGGCACGACAAGCCCTGTGGGTTTTGTCATATCATAATAAAATTTCTATTTCCCCCAGAATAAAAAATAGGGGCAGAATTTTGAGGAGGACCCTCAAAATTTCGGAGAAAGTTCAGCCAATGCCAGACGGTCAGAAATTGGTTAAGAAACTGGGGCAGACTTTTGAGAAAGGATTCTCAAAATTCCAAAGAAGGTTTAACAAGTTTTGTCACTCGCAAACGGCCGAAGGATTATTTACCAAACCGGGGCAGAATTTAGAGGAGGACTCTCAAAATTCTAACACGAGAAAGCTTTAATGTCTCTGAAATGTGTTATAGTCACTAGTACATCTAAAAATATTTGATATTTCACCGTGTTTCTAAAATAACTCTATTTTTATTAATAATTGCATATTTTCGAAAACTCTATTTCCGTAATAGCCAGATGTTACCCAGGGAAATTCAAACAAGGCCTCCAGAACGGAGTAGAGCAACGCCAGCAGACAAAGGAACGAACCAACATCCCCTTACAAAACTTACAATTTTTCTTTGAGTGAAGGCACATCTGACATAGCAATAGCATTCGCAAATATATATACATGAAGCAAAATAACTATCAAATTGGCCACCAGACACTGAACGTATCCCTAGCTAAGAAACATTCTACCATTATTTGCTATTCCATTTGCAAGGGACTAAGCTATGTCCCGAACCTTGCATGAGGCTAAGCCCTGCCTCTATATTTGCATGATGCTAAGCCCTGCCTCCATATTTGCATAAGGCTAAGCACTGCCTTCCATTTGCATGGGACTAAGCCTTGTCCCGAACCTTGCATGAGGCTAAGCCCTGCCTCCATATTTGCATGAGGCTAAGCCCTGCCTCCATATTTGCATGAGGCTAAGCCCTACCTCTATATTTGCATAAGGCTAAGCAATGCCTTCCATTGGCATGAGACTAAGCCATGTCCCGAACCTTGCATGAGGCTACGCCCTTCCTCCATATTTGTATGAGGCTAAGCCCTGCCTCCATATTTGCATAAGGCTAAGCACAGCCTTCTATTTGCATGAGACTAAGCCCTGTCCCGGACCTTGCATGAGGCTAAGCCCTGCCTCCGATATTTGTATAAGGTTAAGCACTACCTTCCATTTGCATGGGACTAAGCCCTGTCCCGATATTTGTATGAGGCTAAGCCCTGCCTCCATATTTTCATAGGCCTAAGCATTGACTTCCATTTGCATGGGACTAAGCCCTGTCCCAAACCTTGCATGAGGCTAAGCCCTGGCTCCATATTTGCATAAGGCCAAGCTCTCCCTTCCATTTGCATGAGACTAAGCTCTGTCTCCACCTTGCATGAGGCTAAGTCCTGCCTCCATATTTGCATAAGGCCAAGCTCTACCTTCCATTTGCATGAGAATAAGCCCTGTCCCGCATCCTGTATGAGACTAAGCTCTATCTCCACCTTGCATAAGGCTAAGCCCTGCCTCCATCTGCATAAGGCTAAGCTCTGCCTTCCATCTGCATGGCCCTAAGCCCTGTCCCGCATCTTGCATGAGGCTAAGACCTGCCTCCGATTTTGCATGAGGCTAAGCATTGCCTTCTCATGGGACTAAGCATTGTCCCCCCTTGCATAAATGTTGCTCTATTCCTGTACTATCTATTTGCTCTTCTGTCGGGCTAAGCTCTGCCCTCCATTTCACAAGACTAAGCCTTGTCTTGTTAACATCATATTATTGCATCTCATGGGCTAAATTATTGACAATCTGTCCAAAGGCGTCATAGTCTAAAGGCATCATCCTCATAGCCGTAAGACACCATGCCATGGCCTGAGGATCTCTCAAATTTGCATAGCATTATTCAAAGGCGTCATGGTTCGGAGGCACCATTTTCATGGCCCGAGAACATCATTTCATGGCCTGTAAATCTTTTATCTCACAATTCATGGCCCATGACATCATGGTCTAAAGACGCCATCCTCGACCGTCCGAAGACAACTTTCATGGCCCGAAAAGAATCTGCATCATGTCTAAATTTCCACACGAATATATGCTTGTAGTATCTTTATTTGCATGTGACCTGGTAAGCAATGACGCTCCGATCCCTTCAGTAATATCAAACTTGACCTCTCACCATAACTATTCCTTCACATATCCCGAAACCTTGTGTCCGTTCTTGCGATGACTTCATCGGTATACTCCGTTGATGAATCCGGAACTACACATGGCCTGATTCCTGTAAAACCAGACATATGTAGGCAGCTCAAAGACCAGAGCCCGACTTCTATATTTCAAAATATCCCATTCGGTCAAAATTGGTCATCATTTCTTTACCCGAAAACTCTTTCATCCTTCCCGGGTAAAGAAGGGCAGCTGTTGATACCCAATTTTTCCCAAAATAATTTTAAAATGCATATATTTCTTCAAAATCATACATTAGCTTCAATTGGTATTTTTCCA
Source organism: Nicotiana tabacum (assembly GCF_000715075.1). Lineage (NCBI taxonomy): Eukaryota > Viridiplantae > Streptophyta > Magnoliopsida > Solanales > Solanaceae > Nicotiana > Nicotiana tabacum. The sequence goes on from NC_134085.1 coordinate 26,166,868, forward strand.
CAATTTTCATATTTTCTAATTAATTTGCCTAGTATTTTATTTCGAATAAATAATTAAGAAATTGCATCACAAATGATTTCAAACATTTCTTGATTTAATATTACCATTTATTAAGTCCAAAATTATTTCATAAATAGCGAATTGGCCCCTTTTGGCTAATAATCGCAATAACTCTGCAATTATAACCCATGCATATATTTTTGCATCATTTCAATCAAAATTAGTCCATTGTATTTTTAAATACTAAATAATTATTTATTTATTTTTAGAACGTTTCCATGCATGAAAAAATCATTTTTATAATTAGTAACTATTTTACAAATTATTTTAACCAATTGTTTGGGTATTTAACAAATAGCGTTTTATTTCAATTTTAGCCTAAAACAAATCAGTCCAAAATCCCTTAATTAAACTAATACCCCCCCTCTAACCCAAATCACTCTCACCCGTCCCCTCCGTCACTCTCCTCTCCGTCTCTCAGATGCTCTCTAACTCTAACCCTAATTCCCCCCGTCGTCACTTACCTACTGCCATTCGTGGTGGTTCTTTACCACCCCAAGCCTCTAATGGCCTCTTCTATGCTGGGTACTTCTATCTCTAAGGTCTTTGATCTTTTTAAGGAACTAGGGCTAGTCTGCTTATGCCTTTGGGTCTTTCTTGCCTGTTTCAGGCCGTTGTGGCTCAATTTTGAGTAAGGACTTCTTATTTCATCTTAATCCGTGGGTTCCTAAGTCTATGTTCTCATCTTTGATTTACTTCTGAAAACCATAAATTTGATCTTTAATCTTCTCATATCTGTACAGATCTGAGAAGAATCAGACCTATTTCACATGTTTTGCATAAAACATCTTGTAGTTTTTTGAGTGATTTTTCATTTTTTAAAGCTAGGGTTAACTGGAAATCCTTTTCTCCAAACATTTTCTGACTTTGAATGTTTAACATTCTATTCTTATGTGCTTTTTTGGTCGATTTATGTTGAGTTTGCCTTAGCCCTAGTTGATTTATGCTAAAACCCCAATTTTTGGCATTTTTGCTTTGATTCTGAGTTTGACTGTGTCATGTGCATTGTTTCGTTCTATGCTTTGATTGTCGTAATTTCTCCTTAGTCTAATTTAAACGTCTTGTGATTTTTACCCTAGTATGCCTCTAGTAAGGTTTCTGACTTAATCTCGACCGATTCTGTGTGTTTATACTTAGCCTATTTGTGTATTTGTGGAAACATATATTATTCTCCTTTAAATCAGTACTATTTTGGATTCCTGATTCACTGATTTGCTCCGTAAAAACCTAGGGGATGATTCTTGATTATTCCTTTATTTGCGACCTTATTTTGTTTCTTATCTTATTTGATTAACTATGATACCTACTTATTCCTCAAGATTGTTTCCTTAATTAAACCCTACTTATTTACCCCTAATTGTCCACTCTGTACTTAAGTCTTACTCGATTTTTCTTTCCTTAAATATTGTCCTGCCCTTTACCGTTGGGTAATTACCCCTTAATTAAGGTAGACTATACTGATTTTGTGCATAATTAATTCTGTAAGCTTCCTTAATTGCTGACTGATTGATCTCCTTTACCTTATTCTATTTTGCTCCTAACTACTATATATACTCTCCTCTATTCTCACTTCTAGACAGACATTAGTTCACAAAACAAACACTCTTACACTCTAAAAGCTATATGTTCTTCTCTACTACTTGTGGTATTCATTAGTCTAGCCGGCTGTAAGCCAAGGCTAGATATTGCACAACATCTGCTTTGCATTCTGTGTTTTCTCTTCCTAATTGGTATGTCCCTGATTATTTATAAAATCTAAACCCTATGTGTTTCATTACTGCCTTAAGTTCATCAATTATAAGTTCCATTCTTGTTCATGTTCACTGTCTTGCTTAGCACTGTCTTGTTCAATATGTGATTAGTATGTCTAACTATATTTGCCTACCTACTACTTCATCTAGCATGTCTATATCTTATTTTGTTCAGTATATGATTAGCATGTCTACACTATGAATAATTTAGTGATGTTTGCCTAGCCTGTTCATTTAGGTTCTTGCCTAATCTGCTTCACTAAGTTATCTAGTCTCTCAAAGTAATTCTAGTTTTATGCCTACTAATGTTTAGTGTTTATGTGGCTTTACTGAAATTTTTGCTCTGTGTCTCAATCACCTACCCCTTTATAACTAACTTATTAAAACTCTTGAAAATTTCTGTGCATCCTGTTGTTTATGTGCTCCACCATACACTGATGTGTACTCTATGTGTCCCCAATCTCATCAATCCCTATTTGGAATCTGTTTGCTAGGTACTCCCAATTGATTTGTGTTCTGATTTCAAAAGTGCTTCAATACTTTTACTTAAATTGTTTACCACTAAACTATTTCTTATTTTTTTAAAAACATTTTCACTCCTAGAGTCCTCTTCATACTGTTTTACCAAAAACTTTTCAAAACTATGTCAAGTACTCTCAGTTTACTCTTAAGTCAATAGGTTCTGCCCCTCCAGTGTGTGTACTGCCTTGGGATCCTTTTGAGATTCTTTTGAGCTCTGGCACACTAGGGTTGACCATTCCACACTACACATATTTAGTCCCTATTGTGAAAGTCTGGGAGTAAGCACTGCCCGGGATCCTTGAGGTCCTTAGGGAACACACCTAGACGCTTGTTGGCTATGATATTTCTGGGCATTTGAGACTACTGAAGGCCTGGTATTCCCAGGTTTGCCTTGGGCCTACTTCAGGCTCCCTATAGTATAATTTATATTTCATTTACGTAATTGATTCTATCATTGGTCTGTAATAATTAATTGTAAATAAATATTGGGGTAACTAATAAAAAAGGAGGGTAGTTGTATGATACTGTGGGTAAAATTGGGTAGAAAACATGCTATAGGCTTTATATTCTGCAAATATTCATTAGAAGCCACGTTCTAGGATTGATGTGTTCATTTACATTTAAATCATGTTAAACCTGTGCATTAGATATGTTGTTTTTAGGGCCTTCACATTTACTGCTTCAGCATGTTGGATGCTCAATTCCTGGTTCTTCGCAAGTAATGTCACATAGACATCCTGCTATTAAATAATCTTAATAAAAATTGTCATTCCTGTATGCATTAGATACCATGTTCTTAGGAACTCTGTTTGCATCTGTTTGAACCACGTCTAGTTCGATTAAATCATTAGTTGTCCATGAAAAGGTTTAAAATAGACTCATGCATAGGTATCATGTCTCTAAACACAAATTGATAAATCGCTTGTTATAATCTGTATCACTCAGATTCAGCATGCATATAGGTTGAATAATCTCAAACTGCTTAAACAACTCCTGCAATTGTGATTGTGTAGAATTCCACCCCAAGGCAAGCCATAGGTAATTAATCTCCTTGTAAAAAATGAGAAATTGTGTTCTGATTGTGTTTAAGCTGCTTAAGTTTCACAGGCTATAAAACCAGTTGGCAAACTGGTTAGGATTCTGCCACCTCCCATAAACAAAATCAGCTATTTAAGACGTGCTGTTTATTTGCCTATGTATCTGTGGATGTAAATATGAGCCTTTTACTTGCTTCCTTAATTGATAGTCCTATGTGTTATTTGTTGTCGCCTAGACTTTTCCCTTTTTAACACCTTAGGATTGTCTATAACTGCCCAAGTCTAGAGGCTCAATACTCCTCCGGGGACACAAGGAAGGGACGGGTAGCAGCACGCTTAGAGGTCGTTAATCAAATTCGCTTATATAACTATTAAGGGGAGGGTAATGGGTAGTAAAAGGATATGATGACCTACGTGCTAATGCCACGTGTAGCCTCTCAAGTTGAGGAGGATTACCAGGCATTGCACTGATTGATCCTGTAGGCTAATCAACTTAGGACTTCCCTTTCCCAATTCCTATATGTGTTTAAACTATCTTAACTTCTTTCATACATGTGTATTGAATCATCTCAACTTCCTTGATCATATATGTATTTAGACTGTGAAAACTACCTTTATATGTACTATGACTGATTACTTGTTAATTGACTAATTCGCATAGTTTATGTTCGGTCAGGACCTACCATTGTGGACCGCGAGGGGTGCCTAACACCTTCCCCTCAAGGTTATTTCGAGCCCTTACCCTAATCTATGGTAATGAAAACTAGTTACATGAGTTAGTTGCTCTAGGTTCCCTAACGCACCTTAATCTGTTATGTGGCGACTCTTCAGATACCCAATTCCCAAAAGAAAACGAGTTGTTCCCCCATGAATGTCAAAACCTAGACTTCCCCGCAAAAAAAGGGAAAAAAGTGGGCGCGATAATGGGGTACCCCATGTTGCCCCTAGTGGCATTCCGATCGATGACCCAGTCGATGCTATCGACAATAACCTAAGGACTGATCCCGGTAATAGCATTCATGGGGCACCTCGATCATCGGCTCGCGAGGCATCCGAATGGGGAGGTGATGTAGTTAGCTTACGTTTGATTTCTGAGATGTTGCAAGCTCAGCAAGTTGCTATAGCACAACTACAGAGTCAAAATCATGTATACAACATGGCTGAACCCGAATGGGTTGGGGAAGATACTCAAAGAAAAGAACAGATTATAACAGAACCCGACGGGTCTGGACTCGAAAAAACTTTCGAGGTGATGAAAATGCTTGAAGCACTGACAAAATGGGTAGAATATTGTTAGAAGAAGATAGAGGAGAATAAAAACAGGTGGAAACTTATAATTGGAGGGTTGATCAGATCCTGAGAGTGCCTCCGATATTGAAGGGACTGGATTCCAAAAAGTTCATTCAGAAAACTTTTCCCTTGAGCATGGCTCCAAAGCCAATTCTGAAAAGGTTCCGAATGCTTGGCATTCCCAAATAAAACAGGACCACGGATCCTAACGAGCATGTGACCTTCTATATGTGTGCAATAAAAGGCAACGGCCTCGAGGATGATTAGATCGAATCAGTGTTGCTGAAGAAATTTGAGGAAACCTTATTCAAGGAACCAATGATATGGTACCATAACTTAACTCCAAATTCTATATTCATTTGCTCTTCTTGCAGATGCCTTCCTTAAAGCCCATGTTGGCTATATCTATGTAGAAACGAGGAAATCGGACCTCTTCAAAGTCAAGCAAAGGGACAACGAGATGCTTAGGGAGTTAGTGTCGAGATTCCAGATGGAACGGATGGACTTGCCTCCGGTTGCAGACGATTAGGCCATTCAGGAATTTACTCAGGGACTCAAACCTCGAAGTTTGGTTGCATCTCAACAATTGAAGCAAAACTTGGTAGAGAACCTAGCAGTTACCTGTGCCGATGTCCACAACAGGTAACATTCAAATATCATAGTGGAGTACGGCCAACTAGGGGCTCCCTAGGGGTCAGTTTATCCCAGTAAAGCAAACGACAAGTCTAAAAACAAATGTGGATCAGGATTCGAGGCCACATCGAGATCGATACCAGGCATATAACTCAGATAGAAAGGTAAACGTACCCAATCGCTCTCTGACCAGGAACGATAAAAGAAGTGACCAGGGTCCAAGCAACCAAAGGTTGGTGAATATAAATAGTTTCGACATACCCCTTGGAGTTAGAGACACATGTTGATACCCAATTTTTCCCTATAATATTTTCTAAAATGCATATATACCTCCAAAACTATGCATTAACATCAATTAATATTTTTCCATAATTTATGCATTTTTAAGGGTTCTAATTAATTTATCCCAATATTTTGATTTATATAAAAAATTACTAATTGCATCACAAATAGTTTTATAATTATTTTGTGGCTTAGTATTATTATTTTCATTTGTACTAAGTTTTAATTATTTCACAAATAGCCATATTTGCATTTTTTGTGTTATAATTGCAATAACTTTGCAATTCTAGTCCATGCATGCATTATTACATGATTTTACCAGAAAATAGCTTTTTGTATTTTTTTAAATACTGAGTAATTGTTTTAAAACATTTCTAGGCATGAAAAACATTTTTTATAATCTGTTAATTACTTTTTAAAATTATTTTTATCAATTAAATGGGTATTTAACAAATAGCCTTTTTATTTCAGACCTAGCCTAATTAAACCAAGCCCAAATCAAATTAAAACTTAGCCCAATTAAGTCCAACCCGCCCCAACCCAGAACCAATTGTGACCGTTGATATCTAAGATCAACGGTCCATTTCACCCCTTTCCTTTTTTATTCCTAAAACCCCCTAAACCCTAGTCATTTGTCACCACCAGCCGCCTTGAAACCCTCTCTTCTCTAGTTTTCCCTGAGATCAAACTCTAACCTAATCACTGCCACCTAAACCTAGCCCTAATCCCTTCGATTCCTACCTGTTCTATAAGGTTCCACGATTGTTTCAGACCTCCATTGGTCTCCTACTTCTTCTGGTTATTCGACTTTGCTATTACATGAAAGGAATCCTAAAAGATCTAGCCCAGATCTTGTTCAAGACTCTTTAAAAGTCCGCCTATGGTTACGTCCGTTTATGAGTGCTACTCTATCGATGTTTTATGGTTCAAATCTCTTGTTCAAAGCCGGATTCTCTTTACCCCTCCCCTTTTCCTCAAAGCCGTAATCTTTGAACATGAATCCGTCCAAATCTTTGTAGATCTGGATTGATTCGGAGTTCGTCCATGACTTTTTTTTAAAGATCTCTTGTTTATTTGTTGTTAATCGATTTTAGCAGTGTGTTACTTTAGGGTTTTGGTTTCCTTGTTATTTGTTGGTTGAATATCTGTGTATCTAAAGTGTTTTCAAGTTTCCATGATCGTTTTCCTTAAGAATTTTCTGATTCCCTACGTTAATCAACTCTCAGTATTTTTCAAAATTAGGGTTTCTTCTTCGTCTATTTTTGCAAAGGTTTTTCTGAAATTTCTCATGTTTTTGTTTAATCTTTCTGTAATGACTATGTTCTATGCTTGATTGTTTGACTGTTCGTTGTTCACTTCAACATTTTTGTCCATTATTGTTTTGAGTAATTGATTGAATGACTCAATTATCTAGGGTTTCATTTCTGCTGAAATGATTTACTGAATTTCTGCTTGCTTTCCTTAATCCTGAGATTCCTAATTAACGTCTCTTGCATATTTAGGGGTTGTTTGACCCCAGAATGGCCTCTAATTGCTCAGGTTACCTTATTTGTGTGATTGATTGCCTGATTTGTGGGTTCTAACCTTAATTGTTTGTTAGACTCACTTCTTGCCTTATTTGAAACTTAGTCCTAGTTATTTATTGGTATAATTCCCTGATTTTCTATCCTGTCAAGCTTAATTGATTATTTGATTGCTTCCCTTACCTTATTTACAATATTAAGCTGTCTTGCCTTATTTACTTTACACTACTCAACTGTTATAAATACATGATTTTGTTTTCAAACACACACCCATACCTAAGCAAAAAGAATCCTTAAAATTCCTGCTCTCTCTATTGCAAACTGCTGTTACTTGTCTACTGCACTATCTAGTCGGCTGGAAGCCAAAGACTAGATCTTGGATCCTCTTTACTTCACTATTTTATTGCAAATTTCCAACTGGTATGCCTCTACTACTGTCATTCAATTAATCTGTGTGTTTATCTGTATGTTTACTTCTGTTTTAATCCATGTTTTTATCAGCTTGTTTATTTCTGTTTGAATCCATATATTTATCGGAATGATTACTTCTATTTAATCCATGTGTTTACTAACACGGCTGATTTTGTTTAATCTACGTGGTTACTTCTGCTCAATCTGTATGTTCAATAGCATGTATAACTATGTGTTTCCTAGCATGTCTATTAATGTTCAATCTATGTGTTTACTGCACTAGCATGCCTACTGCTGCCCAATACATGTGTTTACTACAATATCATGTTTGCTTCTGTTTTTAATTAGAACTATGTGTTTCTACTTTTTGCAAATTTGCATGTTTACTCATGTCTAAATTAGATCTGTGTTTTGTCTACTTCCCTACTAGCATGTTCTCCCTACCGAGATGTTCACCTTTCACAACTTTGCTCCCCAATCCCCACTGCCCCTTTGTAAGTGATTGTTTGATCCTCAGCATGCCTTGTCTTTGTGTTTGGTCACTTAGTAATAGCTAACTTAAATAATCCTATTTCCGAATGTTGTTTGTTTGCTGGACCCTTTGGCTAAGTTTCAGGTATTGAATGACTCTGTTTGCTTCTTGCTTCATGAAAGTCTAAAACTGCTTTTCTCAAAATTACTGTTGTAAATCACTATCCACTTTAAAATTCTTAGAACATCTAGGGTCCTACCCCTCCAATGTGAGCATTGCTTTGGAGTCCATGAGATCCCTCTATAATTTGACACACTGGGGCTGGCTACTCCACACTGCACAAGCTGTTGATCTTTAAAGAGGACCTTGGTGTGAGCACTGCCCGGGGTCCCTGAGGCCCTTGGGAACTTTGACACACTAGGGTACCCTCTCTTCCACTATGAGATATGGCATTCGAGACTGTTTGAAGGCTTGGTTCCCCAAGTTTTGCTTTGGGCCTATCCAGGCTCCCTATAGTATACTATTATCATTCCTGTAATTATTTACATTTGGCTTGTAATATTAATTACCTTGTAAATAGATATTGGGGAAATTAGTAAACTGGGAGGTATTATTATATGTATTTTTGTTGGGAATGGGTAGATATCATGCCTATAGGTTTTAAAATTAGTGTTTATATTCTAGAAACCTTGCCTATAGGACATTGCAATATTCATCACTTGTGTGCATCCTAGATATCATGACTATAGGGTTCAAATCCATTTCTGCAATCAGAAATTATATCATTGTGTTGTTTGTCTATTTGCATGCATTTTAGATACCATGCTTGTAGTTTGAAAATCAATTTTTAGATATCATGCCTATAGGTTAAAACTCAATCTTGAACTTTTAGATATCATGTCCATAGGTTAAAAATCAATCTTGCACTTTTAGATATCACGCCTATAAGTAAAAATCAATCTTACAATTTTAGATATCATGCCTATAGGTTAAAAATTAATTTCTCCATTTAGGAGCCATGTTAAATAGGTTTAGCGTATTCAACATTTAGAAACCATGCTTATACGGTAAAATCAATCTTGCATTCAGGACATTTTGCTTGTAAGTCTAAAATCAGTCTTTGAATGCCAATGAGGTTTTAAACTAACCACTGCATTTAGCTACTATTATCTAAAATCAGTCCTCACATCTAGACAGCATGCCTATAGGATCTAATGAACTAAACTGCTTGTTTAAAATGTTTTTACTGGTTTATTGTACTTCTGATTAATTAGATACCATGTTCATAGGACATCATTGATACGCACCTAGGCAAGCCTGTAGGGCAATTAAAATCCTGCAAACTATCAAACTGTACTTTTGTTAATTATCCAGATTCAGCAAGCCCCCTAAAAATCAGTAGGCAAACTGATTAGTCCTTTATTGCTTCAATTAACACAATGTAGCATATGTTCTGATTTGTGCTCACCTAGATGTCATGTTATTAGAACTCCTTTAAAAGTATCTAAAACATTGTTGGTTGAGACGTGCATTTGCTTGCTCTATTTGTGGAGGTAAAATGTGAGCCCTTTTTATTATTCAGTCCTTGGTCCAGTCCTAAGTGTTTTGTTTGTCGCCTAGAGTCTTCTCCTTTTAATTACTGTAGGAGAGTCTAGATATACCCTAACTAGAAGTCCTAATTACCTCCCGGACTATATAAGTAAAGGGACGAGTAGTGCACGCATAGGATACATCTTAAGGTTGCTAGAACACTGTAGGCTATGAACAAGGGGAGGGTAATTGGGTAGTAAAAGGATATGATGACATGTGCGCTAATGCCACGTGTAAACCCTCTAGTTGAGGAAGGCTTACCGGGTATTGTACAAATGTGATCCTATAGGCTAAAAAACCTAGGACCCCTTTTACCCCTTGTTTTAAGTGTAATTTGTCTAATTTGATTTATCTATTTATAAGACTAATTCACATAATTTTTGTTCGGACGGGACCTAACGTTGTGGACCGCGAGGAGTGCCTAACACCTTCCCCTCAAGGTTATTTCGAGCCCTTACCCAAGTCTCTGGTAATGCAAACTGGTTTCACAAGTTATTTGTTCTAGGTGCCCTAACACACCTTAAATCCATTAGGTGGCAACTCTTCAAATTCAAATACACAAATCCTAAAAGGAAATGAGTTGTTCTTAATGAATGTCAAAACCCGGACTCCACAAGCAAAAAGGGGAACAATAGCATGGCGACTCTACTGAGGATATTTTAGGCTCTTACCATAACAAACTTGTTTTTGTGAATTAGTCTTAAGCATGTTTTATTCTATTAATACATGCACACCCTTTCCCTTTCCCCTTTATTTGGATTTAATTGCTTATTTCTCAAGAATTTACGATTTCCCGAAACTGAATTACCTCCTTGTTTTTTTTTTTGTAACTGTCTTTCAATTATTTAAATACTGCATTTATCATTTTTAAACGTGCAAACATGGCGACTCTGCTGAGGATATTTTAGGCTCTTACCATAACGAACTTGTTTTTGTGAATTAGTCTTAAGCATGCTTTATTCTGTTAATACATGCGCACCCTTTCCCTTTCCCCATTATTTGGATTTAATTGCTTATTTCTCAAGAATTTACGTTTTCCTTTATTTCCCAAAACTGATTTATCTCCTTGTTTTTTTTTGTAACTGTCTTTCAATTTTTTAAATACTGCATTTATCATTTTTAAACGTGCAAACACTTGACAACATGCTATTTATTGTTGCATAAATCATGCTCAACATCATATTCCACTCGTGCGTAATTAATCCTATAAAAATGCTTGATAAGTGTTTTCTCTCTTCCTATATATCACCCTTTTAAATTCAGAAAGGTGTATTTACGGTAAAACTAGTCGATCAGCGGTGCATTCAACGGATCTGTGCCTTTCCCCTTCAAGTTGTTCGCTTTAGGGTCCCAGTCTAGACCTCTATAACAACCTTACTCTAATCAATTGTGTATGCATCATGGTCAAAATTAGCCGGGTTAATATGTTGTCCACATAATAACCCTTTAAGACAAGCCTCACCCAAAAGTCCATCGGGTTTTCCATAATTCCAACGGACACAACCACGATTGTGTGCATTAACTTGGAGAAGTAAGTGCCAATATGCTAATCATTGTTGTATAAATAGACGAACCTGGAGGGGAAAGGGCCTAACCATCTTTTGTTTTGCAGAAAATGAGACACAGAGTCCCCAGGTTCGGCATGGTCAGTAGCATACCTTCACTTTTGCCAGATTGGTGGTGGGATCTTCCTTCAAGTTACCAAAATCATGTGAAATGAGTCTTAAGAAATATTTATTCTTTCTTAGATCTACAACCAAACAAAATGTTGATTGAGGCTGCCACCATGTTCTGGGAGAAAGAAAAGGCTGGGTTTCGCTTTGGAAACATAGAAATGACCCCTCTCTTGGAAGAAATAGGGGGATTTGCTGGGCTACCTTGGGATAGACCTTGTTTATTGGCACCAGAAAATCACACCACTAGGGGATTTTGGAAGATGATGGGGTTAAAGAAGAATGATGACTTGGAGTGTCTGAAAAACTCCTACATACCTTTTGACTTCCTCTATGAACGATATGGTTACAACAGCTCTTACCGTGCTTTTGATGATGAATTCTCCATCACCTCTTTGGGTTGGATTCATCGTAGGGTCTTCGTATTCATTATGTGTTTCTTGGGCATGCTAGTGTTCCCGATCCAAGGGGACAGAATCCACACCAGGATAGCCATGGTGGCCAAAAATTTTGATGGATGGGACCGAGGGGAAGACATATAACATTCTCACTATGATCATTGCAGATATGTACCGGGCTTTGGATGCTGTTAGAAGGGGTTTAGATCCTTTGCGGGTTGCAATTTACTGCTAGAACATCTCCAAAAGGGTCAATACCGTTAGGAATTTCCACGAAGGCCATGAAATGATCACATAGACTTCCATCGTCCCAAGAGAATGAACTATATCCCAGACATGTTTTCTCAACCTAAGGATGCTATAGGATGGGTGCAGTTTTTCAACAAGTTAACTGAGGACCAGGTTCAATGGATGTTCGAGTGGTTCCCTACTAACGAGTTCATCATCAGATCCAGGGATGTTCCGCACTTGGTATTGATTGGGTTAAGGGGCATATACCCTTATGCTCCCCTCAGAGTTATGAGATAGGCAGGCAGGAGACAGGTTATACCGCGAGTCGCTAAAATAAGTCACTTCATAGCTGATTTTCGGGGCGACACCATCCCATATAAAAATAAAGCACAACACATATGGCACTTGAAGATTATCGTGGAAAAGGATACCATCGACCCATATCGATATTATGCGGGTCACACATACTTTTACCCCTCATGGTTGGATGATAACATTGCAGGGATCTTCGAGCCAAGGGTTGGTCCAGGAAATAGGGTCATAGACGAAGTTGCCGAAGCACAAGTGAAATATAAAAAATTGCGAAAAAGAGTTCGCGAGTCTGAAGATGAGTATATGGAGCAGCATAAGGCCGACATGGAAATGATCAATAAGTGGAAAGAGACGGCTGTTAAATCCAGCGAAAGGCTAGAATATTTGGAGTACAATCTAATGGAATTGGAAGGGAAAATGAGAAAGAGAGTCACCAATTGCCAGAACGCTGAGGGAAATAAAGGAGGACATTTACAAGGGCATTCTTACTACTGAACCAGCACGAAATTGGGGAATTGATCGACAAGAGCATCTAGTCTGGAAAGGGTCCTTCTGGGACCAAATAGAATAGGTTTACCTGCTTTCTATATGTAATAAGGCCAAGTGCCATTAGTGACATTATCTTATTTAGAATCATTTTTGGTCATCTATTTTTTACATTAATGAAATTAGGCAATTATTGGAACTAAATTTTTCCAAATCTATTTGTTGCTAGACCTACCTCGGGCACAACGGGGCTACCAAGTTAGGACACGAATTTACATTCCCGCAATATGTTTTTAAATATTGCAAACTTTTTAGAATTATTATTGACTTCGCTACCTTTTGTTTTCCTTTCTTTCTTTTGATTATTCCTATTCCCCAAAGGTTGGTGCGTACATACTGGCATCATCAGCTTATCACGTAAGATCCAGGGGCCCTCCACCTTCTCTTCCTCCTAGTCCACCAGAAGGTAAGGGAAAAGCAAAAATAGAAGATTTGAATGGCACCAGAAAGGAAAACAACACACATGTTGAACATGTAGAAACTTCTGATGGTCGGGGTACTCAGGCCCCAAATGAAGCAGTTTCACGGCTTGAACAGAAAATACTGGAACTCCAGGGTGATCTTGAGCATGTACGGAATGTGGCAAACCTATCCTTCTCACTTAGCGTCCCAGACATCAATCATCCAAACACTCAATACCCCGCACCACCCCAAAACACACCCAACAAGCGCCCACAAAATCTTCTCGTACCTCACAATTATACAACTCCACTACAAAATCAAACTATCCCACCACAGTACCAGCCAAATACCTACCATACTCTACAAAATACTCCATTAGTCATTCCTGAACCCCAGAATTCGACCAATAATCACCACTATACTCAAACTCCAGGTCACCAAAACAACCCTATATATGTGGAGACCCTATCTCACTCCACTCAACCCTTCTCCTATGTACTGGAATCTATTGAGAAGGACATGCTCATTAAGAACCAGGCCGAGGAGCTCAAGAAGTTGACCAGCCGAGTTCAAGGCATAGAAGGAGGCAAGGGGATAAAAGGTCTGAACTATGAAGACCTATGCATACAGTAGAATGTAGAACTGCCAGAGGGTTACAAACCTCCCAAGTTCGAGATTTTTGACGGTATAGGTGATCCTAGTGTTCATCTAAGGACCTATTGTGACAAACTTCTCAGGGTCGGAAAAGATAAAAAGATCCGGATGAAGCTTTTTATGAGGAGTCTTACAGGAGATGCCTTGTCTTGGTACATCATCCAAGATCCAAAGAAATGGTCCAACTAGGTGAGTATGACGTCTGATTTCATGAACCGATTCAAGTTCAACATAGAGAATGCACCAGATGTCTTCTACATTCAGAACCTCAAGAAGAAGCCCACCGACACTTTTTGCGAGTATGCTACTCGTTGGAGGTCAGAAGTGTCCAAAGTCAGGCCAGCATTGGACGAGGAATAGATGAATAAGTTCTTTGTCTGAGCACAGGATCCCAATACTATGAAAGGTTGATGGATATTGAAAACCATAAGTTCTCTAATATTATCAAACTTGGTGAAAAGAATCGAAGAAGGCATCAAGAGCGGGATGGTAACAAACTTTGAGGCATTACAGGCCACAAACAAGGCATTACAATCAGGTGGTATATCAAAGCTACCCACATATCATCCATCACCTCCACCTATATATAAATCCTCATCTCCCAAATATTCCCAACCAGCCACTGCCTATCACACCTATAATTCCCAACCATATCATTTTCAATCATCTCCAACTCATCAAAACTACCCAAGACCGCGACCTAATTTTGAATGCAAACCACCCAAACAATACATTGCCATTACTGAACCCATCGACCAGCTGTATGAAAGGTTGAATGCCACTGGTTATGTCACTCCTATTCCTGCTATGGCAGTAGAGAACTCATCTCAATGGGTCAACCCAAAGATAACATGTGCGTACTATTCCGGTATGAAAGGGCACACCATTAACGAATGCCGCACATTGAAGGACAAAATCTAGGCTTTGATTGACAACAAGGTCATCAGACAAAGGAGGCTACACCTAATGTCTGCAATAACCCCTTCCCAGATCATGGGGGGTGAAGGTATCAATGTGATAGAAATGGATGAAGAATAGGATCCGTAGGGATAAATCGGACTTATCAAAGAGGGTGACGACCCCAAGAAGCCAACAGTCACACTTAATCCCATTATAGTGTAGATACAGCCGCCCGTAGAGGTCGAGGTAACAACATCAGTCCCATTTGAAGTTGTGGTAGTACCCCCTGCAATTTCACCTATTCCATTTGAGGTGAAAGTAGCCACACCATTTACAATGACAGTATCAACTACACCGCCTTTCAGCACTAAGGTTGTACCATGGGATTACGTGGCTGAAGCCAGAAGAAAAGGAAAAACCAAAATGGGAGAATCTGGTACTGCACAAGGGATGACTAGGACTGGAAGGGTCTATACACCGAGCATTTGGGAGAGTCTAGTAAACAGTCCTCTAACAGACCTCCCATTATTGGATCATGTGTATATGACCTCTGGAGGAAAGTACAAGCAAGGGAGTATTCAGTCATCGATCATCTGAACAAGACTCATACTAAAATATCTATCCTATCGCTGCTACAAAATTCAGAAGCACACAGAAACGCTCTGATTGGACGAAACATATGTGCCCAATAACATCACAAGGGGAGAAATGGTTAACATGGTGGGACAGGTACTGGAAAGTCACAAAATCACTTTCCACGAGGATGAGTTGCCGCCTGAGGGTTTGAGTTACAATAAGGCACTGCATATCACAGTGCAATATGAAGACTACTTCATTACCAGGGTCCTGATCGATGGAGGATCTAGTCTCAATATTTGCCCATTTACAACACTGAAGAGGTTGGGCAAAGGACTATACGAGATACGAGAAGGGACCATGAACGAGAAGGCATTTGATGGGTCTTAGAGAGCTACCATCGAGAAGATTAATCTATGTCTACAGATGGGGCCTACATGGTTTGATGTCGAGTTTCAGGTGTTGGACATATCTGCATCCTACAATCTTTTGTTGGGACGACCATGGATATACGCCGCTGGGGCTGTGGCATCAACCTTGCATCAGGTAGTGAAGTTTGAGTGGAACCATCAGGGGGTGATTATCCATGGAGATAGGAGCAACCCTATTTACAACCGTCAGACTATCCTGGTGGTTGAGAATAGAAGAAGGCTCGGTGGAGAAACTTATCATCATATCAAGCGGGTCAATGTAATCGACAAAGATAAGTGGTAGGATACCAAGATAGCAAGCATGATGAATTGGAGAGGGTATGATCCTGGCATAGGTCTTGGAAAAAATCTTCAGGGCATTTCCAAGCCAATACAACCGAAGCGTCATGGCACTACTTTTGGCCTGGGATACCGATACACTTGGCAAGAGTACAGAAAGTGGTCACCACCATGGCGTGGTCTGTACTATCCATTGGAGCAGCCTATACCGCACTTGAGTCAGACCTTCCAACAGGCCGACATTATATGGAGATAAGAGTAGGAAGCAACACTGGCATCCTTGAGGAACCTGTTCTTGGAGGATGAGGACATGGACTATTGTGTAATTGTTGAGGAAGAAGAGGAGGAGGAACGCCCTACCATCCAGGTTGTGGAGAAAGGATCATTCCTCAAGAATTGGACTATCATACCATCCAGGGCCCAACGAGTCCCGGGGTAACAAGGCTGAACAACATTATTTTGTTTATTTTCTAAGAAAAATGATTTCCATTTTTGGCATTTTGTTTTAAATAATATTTCCAATGTTCAAAAACGTTGTTTAAATTAATGAAAATCGCTTTTATGCTTCAATGAATCAATATTTATTATTACCATTTTTTTCTCTCATATTTTTATCTATACAGCATTACCATTTCCTGTCTCGATGAACCAACAACTATGACATGTAATGTGACGACGCAACAAAAGGATAGTGATTTGGAAGAAGAAGATGTCATACCCGAGGAAATTGTCAGAGAATTAGAAAACTTTGAGAACAAGCCTAAGTTTGTTTACCGTGAAAATGGTCATAACAATTAAATTTGTTGATGGGACTCTAAAAATACGTGATCTATTTTTATACTAGTTGTTTAAGTAGTTGATGCTAGATATGTGAAGCTTAATGACAAAATAGAACTAAAGCGGAGTTATAATCAAACTGAGGGGCTAGCTATTCGGGCCTCAGACTGACCAATGAGGAGCCTCGAGGTTGATGCCTGGGATCAAGCTCGAGCTATCAGGGATAATCGGGGAAGGTATAACTGTTAGGATATAATCAAGGGAAGCTCTATATGGCAATTAATAAGCAATAAATGAAGAACAAATATGAGAATAATAAGCAATAGCGTCGGGAAAATATGTTAGAGAGAAAAGAGAGAGTTCGTGTATATTTCGTGTTGAAGAGTTGGAGCAACAACAACCCTTTACAAAGTGATGAGGATCCCCTTTATATAGGAGGGGAAATTCAACATAGTACAAAATGTGTTAATTGTAAAGGTATGGAGATGGGACAGCTAGATGCGACACCTTGATACAGGCTCCGGGCAGACCGGCTTTGTCAAACTTAGCCGCATGCCTAGGGAATCCCCCATTTTACTCTAGCCTCGGTCAATATTCTCTTCAGGTCAGACCTCTACGAGCTTCGAGAGAGGGAATTCGGTCATAGCTTTGTGTCCTCGAGGCCTCGAGATTTTCTTCTGAAGTGACTTAATAGCAAGAAATTAGAGCCTCTAATTTCGCCGCATATAGATAGTCTCTGCATTTCTTAGAACGAAGAGATGGGAAACAATTCTGATACCCGACTCCCCGGGCTTTTGTAATCATATGTAAGGACCCCTCGAGGGCCGTCGTAAACAAATGTTTATGAATATAAAGATATTTTCTTGACTTCTTCCTTTGATACTGCCATATTCTTTTATATTTGTGGGAACTCTAAATGTATGCCTCTGTTGACGATTATCAATATCTAATTTTGATGCGAGTATTACTTCTGGTCTTTAGTTGATAGAAATGGCTCCTTTCCGAGCCCACTGTTGTTCCTCGGATCAATCCTGAAGTGGTCCAATAGGCTCGGGTTATTGAGACCTTTGAGTCGCATAAAGATAGTGCATCAAACCTTGAGATTTTTGAGAGCGGTCTCTGAGTGAAGGTCAGCTTCAGGCACTTAGAGATTTGCTTTGAACTAGATGTGGATAACCTTCTAAGGCATTGTAGATTGGTCCTTGAGGAGAGGTTACCCATATTTAGGTGGTGTCCTGAGGTCGAGCCCTCATGGACGGAGCTCGAAGCGCTTACTTTTCTTCTCGAGAAGAAACTTCGAGGTCGGATACCTTCTCGGGACTGGAGACAATGTCACTGACCTTTTGAATGCCAACTTCCTTTAGACAGAGGTTCTCGAGGTCGGGTACCACCTCGGGACTGGAGATAATGTTGTTGACCTTTTGGAGCCTAAATTGGGTAGGCGGACTGCTGTTGTTTCCCCACATATATATGCGGTTGCTCCCGCTTCTTGGGAGATCCCATAATTTTAGATAGTTATCCTTCTGTTTTGGCATCGAGTCCTTTGTTACCTTAACACCAATGTGTTTATGTAGGTTCCCGCTTTGGTTTGCTAGCTCCGCCATACCCATGACTGCCACTTCAGGGTCTGACAGGCAGAGAGGGGAGAGTTCCACTCTCAGTGCTCAGGATCTACAGGAGTTTATTTTGAAGACTCTATCTTTGATAAGAGAGGAGCACCTTGAGCTAGTGAGGAGAGACTGAGGATAGGGCGAGGGGGTAGCGTTGTAGGTGCTTCCCTCGGATGAGGGTATCACGGACATTGCTGATGGGTTCCTGAACGTATACTTGTACCCTTTCACATTAGGCCCCCTTGATAAGGTTGTGCTCGATTTCTGTTTAAAGTATCGGGTTACTTTGGCTCAGATACATTTGTTGTTTTGAAGAATAGTGCTGATGATGAGTTCTTTGCGAAGAAGGCAGGGCTTGAATTCATGCTCAGCCATCTTATCAGGTTGTATCGTCCCTTTCACCATCGAGGTCTGCTAACTTTGTGGTGTCGTTCGTCCACGTCCTTCATTGTTGATTATGAGAAAGACGGAAATCGAGAATGGATTAGTCAATTTATCCAGGTCTGGACGACTGACGTTATTCTTGTGGAACTTATGCCATTCCCCGAGGAATGGAATTATACGTGTGAGTGGAGCGCCTTGTTCTTTCTCAGATTTGCTCACGGCGAAAGCTATTTTATTAATCGTGGGCGACGGGCGAAGTTCCTAATCTGCCTGGTTGGGTCCAAAAGCTAGCAACCTATTCGACCTGTGACGAGCATAGGTAGCGATCCGTGTCCCTGGGCAGATGGGAAGCAAAGTATCATGGTATGTGTGTACGCCACTTTTACAGTGTCCCTCGTACAATTGGGAAGACATTTTCCCCTCTTCATGCATTAATTTTGCCGTCATAGGTATTGGAGGGTCTCCAAGTGTGACGATGTGCTCCTCCGGAAAAGAGGAGGGATTGCTAGCTTTCAAGCTAAAGGATGACAATGATAAATGGGATATGCATTTGCGGCGCAATGGCACTCACAACATGGCAAAATGGGGTCGAGTTGTTAAGGAGGAAACATCTCCCGAGCCTGCTGCACTTGAAGTTTTCAGTTCTTAAGAGGTGGTTCTTCCGAGCGATCATGCTTCGACCAGGACAGATTCTTCCTGGGCAGAGGGGACTAGATTAATAGAGGTGTGCTCAGCCTTTGAGGAAGTCCGCCGCCTTCAGTTTGTGGTGAGCTTTGGCACAGGCCTTCCGAATTTGGCGTTTTCCTTTCCTTATCGAGTTTTTCTTCCGCAGGCCTTTGACAGTCTTAGGTCCGAGCTGCTCTTCCATGGGGATAGGCTCTAGAAAGCTCTGGATAAGAGTAGGTCCCTTGGTCTCCTTTGCGAGGACAAGGAAGTTGAGTTGGCACATTGGCGATATGAGGCATATCGGAGCTCGAGTTACAAGAGATATCTGATGGAGTAGGTAACTTCTCGTCCTGGGCGGGTGTGTGTTTCGCTTTTTAACCTCTCAAGTTAACACTTCACCTGTCCCAGTTGTAGAAAAAGATGGAGGCCCTAGAAGACCTTAGAGGTGAAGCTGACCAAATCAGGAATGATTCTGTCGAGCTAAGATCTCAGGCACAGGTTCAAGCTTCAGAGGAGAATGTCGCCTTGGCTAAAGTTCCTGCCTTTGAGTCCCAACTCCACTTAGCTCGTGATAACGCTTCAGTTCAAGCGGATATGATCACGAAGCTCAAATTTGAACTTTCAAAGGTCAAGGCTGAGATCGTTGATGCGACCGAAGCTGCGCTAAGCTGGGCTAAGGTTGATTAAGAGATGGCGATTTATTTGAAGGATGCTACCGATGCCCAAGCCGAGTTGAATAGGGTCCTCAATCGTGAAGAGAGGTTCAAAGAATATGCTCGTTGTAGATCCCAAAGAAAGGTTCTCGAGGAGATCGGTGCCAGGGGTTTTGTTCTCCCGGAAGAGTTGGCGCGAGCGAGGGTGGATGAGTATGATGCTTGGTCACTTCTGTCCGATGCTGAGTAGAGTGAAGATGAGGCCGGTAGGTTGTAGCCCTCAGGGCCAGGGCGTAGACTTTGCCATCTTGTATTTTATATTTTTAGAGTGCGTTTGTAGATGGAGAATGGACTTTTTCATGTATGTAAATAAAAGCGCTTTATTTCTTATGTACCCCTTTCTGCTCTACTTCTGACTAGGTGGGATGGTTTCGAAGTTGGTGAGAATCCTTAGACTCGTGATATTGCTTCGGGGCTTATTAGGCAGGCCCGAGGGCTCTTACGCGTTCGGTCGATGCGACCTTTAGTGTAAGCTGGCGTTAGAGCTCTTATGTTTTTTCTCAACTGTTTTGGGTTTAGCCTCCGAGTTAGGCTTTGAATCGAGCTCATTTGACCCTCAAGCTTTTGTGTCTGCATGGGCAGGCGACAATGGCTCTTACGCCTTGCCCTTGGGTATTTGTGTTTTAACTATTTTGGGTTCAGTCTCCGAGTCGGGTTTCGATTCTAGCACAATTGGCCCTCGAGTTTGTATTTGTGTGGGCTAGTGATGATGGCTCTTATGTTTTGGGTCAAGGCAACCTTTTATATGTACGGACCTGAGGCTCGTTAAGCTGGTTGTTGGCCCAAGTGAAGGTTAGTTTTGAAGACTGACAAAGGAACTTAGGATGAACCAAGTCCATCCCTCAGGTGCACAAAAACGGGCAGATTCGAGCATGTGGATTGCACGTGAAGGAGATAAGCTTAACTTAGTGTGTTTAATATCTCCTAATCGAAAAGGTTGCATAATTGATAAGGAGAAGGACTCCTTAATAAAAGAGAACACTATCTAAGATAGGGAAGGAGTTAGAAGTTGAAATCAACTACAACTCTTCCACTAAGGAAGAGTTGCATCAGAACTCTAGTTATTTCTTCATCTACTAACTCTATAAATTGCAGGATGTTCTCACATTACAGTGGTTGCACAAAAACGCAGAAGTTAAACGTGAATTGAGATAAAAATAGCAAGGCTTTTTGCAAGCAGTTCGTGTGTGATTGAAGAGTGCAAATCTGAAGCTACATGAACCAGATTGAAGAACCAGCTCCATAAAGAGTTTTATGTGTCTTTCTTTATTTCTAGTTCAATTGTAGTAGGTGTTTTCATATTGTACTTTTCAGCTTTATCTAGAAGCAATTGTAATAGGTACTTTGAGTATTCAAGTTAGAGTTAACTTAAAGTTGTCGCAACAGTTCGAGGTTGGTTGCTACAACGGGATTAGAGGTAATTCTTAGGTTTACAAAGAGTTTTGTAAATGCTGTTTTGGCTCAGTGATTTAGTGAAGTGTTGGGGAAAATCTTATTGAGTAGTAGGTCGTGGTTTTTTCACCTTTTGAGCCGGGTGTTTTCCAAGTAAAATCTTTGTGTTCTTTAATTTCTGTACTTATTATTCCGCAACAGTAGTAGTTGTAATACATAGAATAACCAGGTCCTTCCATAAACATTTTAAGCGAAAAATTGGTCACCACACAAATCACCCCCCCCCCCCCCGTGTGGTATTGAAGTCTAAATCATCAATTGGTATTAGAGCGGGTTATCCTTGAAGAGGCTAACACCTTAGGAAAAGATCAACATGAGTGCACCACCTGGGAATTGGGAAGGGTAATCCACTGTTAGGCCTCCACTTTTCAATGGTCAATATTATTCTTGGTGGAAGAACATGATGAGGGATCACATCATAGGAGAAGGCTATGAACTCTGGGACATAGTCACTGATGGTACTCTAGCAACTACTAAGAAGAATGCTGAAGGAGTGGATGTGCCAAAGACAAAGAACTGACTGCACTATTGAAGACCTGAAGAAGTGGGAGAAGAATGCCAAGGCCAAGAAATGGCTTGTGTGTGGACTAGGTCTAGATGAGTACAGTAGAATTCAAAGTTGTACCACCGCTAAGGAAATTTGGGACACTTTGAAAGTGGCTCATGAAGGAACACCTCAGTGAAGAGGTACAGAGGAACACTACTTTATTCTTAGTATGAGAATTTTACCATGAAGTAAGGGAAAACCGTCCAAGAGATGTATACAAGGTTCACCACACTGACAAATGAACTTAAGTCTGTTGGAAGGATTATTCTTGAAGAAGACAAAGTTGAGAAGATTTTGACAAGGGTTCTGCCAGTCTCTTGGGAAAGAAAAATCACTTCTTTTCAGGAATCAAAGAACATTTCTACCCTCAAGATGGATGAACTAATTGGAAACCTTATTGCTTATGAACTGAGAAGGCAAACCATGAAAATAGATGCACCAAAGAAGGAAAGAAGTCTGGCTCTCAGAATTGTTGAAGGTTCAGATCTGGAGGATGATGAAATGGCTATGATCATAAGAGATTTCAAAAAGTACTTGATGAGAGGAAAGGGTTCTTTAAGAGGTACAACCTTCCACAAACCAAGGGCTCCTGAATAGACCAATGAGGGTTGCTACAAGTATGGTAAGACTGATCACATGATCAAGAATTGCTCTCAATGGGAAATTGAGTGGAAGAAGGAAAGGGCTGAACAAAGATACAGGAAGAAGGAACAGGTTCAACCAAAAAGGAACAAAGGATCAACAAATACTATGGTTTCTGCTTGGGGAGAAACATCAGATGAGGAGTCAGAAGATGAAGCTGGAGATGAACAAGCACTTATGGCCATCGGAGAATCAAATGATGAACAAGAGGTAAGTACTCTTCATCTAAAAGACAAGATTAAATTCCTGTCTAAAGAAAGGTTGTCTGAGCTACTGCTAGACTTCATTGATGAGTCTGAGATAATTAACAATGAGAAGGAAGAGATGTGTAGGGAATGTATGATCCTAAAAGCCAAGTGCAAAAATCTAAAGTCTAGGGCTAATGAGAGTGAAAGTGAAAATACTGAGTTGAAGAACCAGGTTCTTGAACTTGACACTAGTATCCTAGAACTTAGGTCTGAGAACTTAAAACTAAAACTAGTGACAGGAAAGAAGAAAGCTGATCACACAAATCTCACCCTAGAAGAAAACTTAGGAAAAATGAAGGATGAGTTGTATAGGAAAAATGAGCAGATAAGAGTATTAAAAGAAGATTTTGGGAAGGTAAAACATGAACTAGACAGAACTTGCAAATAGAACAAGGCTTCTGATGTACTCTCCTGGTTACAAGAACATCACAGTAGCAACAAAATAGGACTTGGTTATGGGACTCAAGCACCTAAGTAGGACCCTAAAAGCAAGTAACTCACTCTTCCTGAGAACAAAATTTGCACACAATGTGGCAACACTGGCCATTACAAAAATGATTGTAATGCAAAAGAAAAGGCCAGTCAAAAGAACAAAACTTTTGTTCAAGAAAAAAATAGGTTTCTTGGGTGGGCTAAAAGGAATTTGATTTATCCCTTTGCCCATAGAAAGGGACCCAAACTAGTTTGGGTTCCTAATACTAACCCCTGATTTCTTTTTACAGGTCCAAGTGAAGGGAAGCAGCCAAATATGGTACATGGATAGTGGCTACTCAAAACATATGACTGTAAGCAAGAACCAGTTCCTTTCACTTGAAGACTTAAGGGGAGGCAATGTCTCCTTTAGAAATGGGAAGAAAGGTGAGATCATTGGGGTTGGAAAGGTAGGTAAGACAGACTCTCACTCCATTGAGAATGTCTACTTGATAGATGGCTTAAAATACAGCCTGATCAGTGTGTCACAACTATGTGACAGAGGTAACCTTGTAGCATTCACCTCTACTAAATGCTTTGTGATTCATATAACCACTGACAAGATTGTTTTGCAGGAAAAAAGAGTTAACTATATTTATATTGTAGATTTGTCTACTCTCTCAGAAAATAAACTAACTTGCCTAAGTTTGCAGGATAATGATCCCCTCCTATGGCAC
Organism: Nicotiana tabacum; assembly: GCF_000715075.1. Taxonomy (NCBI): domain Eukaryota; kingdom Viridiplantae; phylum Streptophyta; class Magnoliopsida; order Solanales; family Solanaceae; genus Nicotiana; species Nicotiana tabacum. Next base: position 26,191,028 of record NC_134085.1, read on the forward strand.
AAAAGACTTGGCCATGCCAGTCTGAATCAGCTAAACAAATTAGTTTCTAAGGACTTGGTGATAGGGTCACCCAACATCAAGTTCAAAGAAGACAAATTTTGTGAGGCCTGTGCAGGAGGAAGCAGGTAAGATCATCTTTCAAAAGTAAGAAAATGGTAAGCACAACCAAGTCATTGGAACTGGTCCATATGGATCTCTTTGGTCCAATGAGAACCATGAGTAGAGGAAGAAAGAAATATGTAATGGTACACGTTGATGATTATTTTAGATTTACCTAGGTACTATTTCTAACATCTAAAGATGAAGCATTTGACATTTTCATTACCTTTGTTAGAAAACTCAGAAACAATTAGGAAATCAACTTGCATCAATTAGGTCTGATCACGGAACTGAATTTGAAAATACTAAGTTTGCTGAATTCTGTGATGAAAATGGTACAGTTCATAACTTCTCTGCCCCTAGGACCCCACAACAAAATGGAGTAGCTGAAAGAAAGAATAGGACTCTTGAAGACATGGCTAGGACTATGTTTCTTTCTAGTAAACTACCTCATAGCTTCTGGGCAGAGGCTGTAAACACTGCATGTTACATCATCAATAGATGCATGACTAGACCTCTTGTAGAAAAGACTCCCTATGAGTTACTTAAAGGGAGAAAAACAAATATATCCCATCTTAGGGCATTTGGATGCAAGTGCTTTGTGCACAATAATGGAAAAGACTCCCTAGGTAAGTTCGATCCCAGAAGTGATGAGGGAGTATTATTGAGATATTTTTCACATAGCAAAGCATATAAAGTATTCAATAAAAGAACTTTGTGTGTAGAAGAAAGTGTACATGTAGTATTTGATGAAACTAACATTCTTTCTGAGATACAGGAACATGAAGATGAAGCCATTGGATTGGTAAAGGATTTGACTGAAGCCTCAGCACAAGTCAAAGTGGTACCAAAAGAAGGAACAGGTGATGGAACAGGTTCTTCCATCTAGGGCAACCTAACAGAGGGAACTGATAAAAGGGGAATTGAAATAAATCCCCTAACAGAACTTGTTCATGACCCTGTTCCTCAGCAACAGAACATGGGAGAAACATCTAGCAGAAACCAGTTGGTTGTAAAACCTCACAAGTATCAAAGTTCTCATCCTATTGAGAACATTATCACTAATCTAACATCTGGAGTCAAAACTAGATCACAATTAGAGAATCTGTGTGCTTTTGATGCCTTTTTATCTCTTATTGAACCTAAAAATGTTGTTAAGGATTTGCAGGATACAGATTAGTTGAATGCAATGAAAGATGAACTCAATTAGTTTGAGAGAAGTCAAGTTTGGTATCTAGTTCCAAGACCCAAGGACAGATCAGTTATTGGTACAAAATGGGTCTTCATAAATAAACTTGATGAAGATGGAACAGTTACAAGAAACAAGGCAAGACTGGTGGTCCAGGGTTACAGTCAAAAGGAATGCATGGATTATGATGAGACTTTTGATCTAGTTGCAAGACTAGAGGCAATCAGACTCCTTATAGCCATCGCAACACACATAGAATTCACTCTTCATCAGATGGATGTCAAAAGTGCCTTTCTGAATGGCTACCTGAAAGAAGAAATGTTTGTAAAACAACCTCCAGGGTTTGAGAGCAAAGAATGTCCTAAGCATATGTATAAGTTAGACAAGGTTCTCTATGGACTCAAGCAGGCCCCAAGAGCATGGTATGAACGACTGTCCAAATTCCTGCTGGAGCATGGTTACAAAAGAGGTAAAATTGACAGTAACTTATTCTTAAGGGAAAAAGGTAAGAATCTCCATGTGGTACAAATATATATTGATGACGTAATCTTTGGAGCCACCACTGATAAGCTAAGTAAGGACTTTGCAAAATTAATGGGGAGTGAGTTTGAAATGAGTATGATGGGTGAGCTTAACTTCTTCTTAGGCTTCCAGATAAAAAAAGTCCTAATGGAACCATGATCCATCAACAGATGTATGCAAAAGAGCTTATCAAAAAGTTTAAAATGAAAGAATCAAAAGAAATAGACATACCCATTGCAACTGCTACTAAATTAGACATTGATGAACCTGGTTCATCAGTTGATCAAAAGTTATATAGGGGTATGATTGGTTCACTCTTGTATCTTACTGCCAGCAGACCTGACATTATTTTCAGTGTAGGGCTTTGTGCTCGTTTTCAGGCAAATCCAAAAGAGTCTCACTTGACTGTTGTCAAGAGGATACTGAGATACTTGAAAGGCACCACTAACCTTTGCCTTTAGTATCCAAAGGGTAGTTATTTTAACCTAGTGGGATATGCTAATGCTGATTATGCAGGGTTTCTTGTGGATAGGAAGAGCACCTTAGGTATGGCACACTTCCTTGGTTCATGCCTTGTGTCATGGGCTACTAAAAAGCAAAATTCAGTGGCCTTATCCACTGCTGAAGCTGAGTATGTTGTTGCTGCTTCCTGTTGTGCTCAATTATTGTGGATCAAACAGCAATTAATGGACTTTGGAATTGATGTTGGTTGCATCCCTATTTTTTGTGATAAAACTAGTGCTATTTGTATGACAAAAAACCTGGTTCATCATAATAGAACTAAGCACATAGATGTTAGGCACCATTTTTTTGAGGGACAACTATGAGAAAGGCTTGATCACTCTGGAGTTTTGTGCTACTGACAAGCAAATTGCTGACATTTTCACTAAAGCCTTATATAGAGATCACTTTGAGAAGAACATGTTAAAATTAGGGATGATTAAGATCACCTAAAAGGACCGATTCAAGGTTAAATGAAAAAAAATTGAAAAAAAAATTTGGTTAAAAAGTCTGTAAATTGTGTATAATTCGATTAAATCTTGCTCAGTATCATACTTTTCATAGTATACTCTTGTGTCATGTGTTAAAATGACTCATTAATCTCTAATGATATTTTCTCTATTTTCGCAAATTTAGACTTACACAAGAGAAATATAAGTGAAGAACCTGGTTCATCAAGATAACACGGTATGTTTTCTACACTCTGCATAATTTGAAATAACTATATTTGGATCATGAGCAGAGTCCTACCAAATGCCAAAGTTCTTGTGAACTTATCCATTACAAGTGAACCAGTTTTGTTCAACACTCCTGGCTGTATTAAACTACCTAGATTATTTTAAGTCTGATACTTAAGGGGAAGAAAGTGGTTCTTCCGAAACTGAACAGATATCTTCTGATTCTAAAGTTTCTCCTGAGACAATTTCTAAAGCTGCTGCAAATTTGGAAAATAGATTTGTAGGATCTATAGCATGTGTTGAGACTACAGAATCTGTAGAAGTTGGTGGTAAAAATAAAAAAGAAAAAAGGAGAGCAAGGGTGCTAGGAGTACTGTGAGGGGAAATGGGACAACAGTGGTTGATTCTTCACCCACTCCTATGAGTTTAGCCAAAAACGCAGGTGCAATGGTTGTTTGGGGAGATGAACCTAGTTCATCTATAGAGGAAAACCCTCACAGACCTGCTGAAGAAAGTGACTAAAAGCTATAATCCAGCTTCTTGATAGAGTTATCAATGGAACCAAAACTCATACAATTCCCTATGGCTTCATTCTCATGACTATGCTTGCACATTTCAATGTACCTATGAAAAAGTGGGAGGTTAGTACAAGCATGGATCATTTTTGGGTTAATACTATGCTTGCTTGCGATATGAAGTAAATGTCACTCCTAAAGAACCTAGTTCATCCAAAAAGGTACCAGTGAATAGCAAGGTCAGAGCCTTGGTACAAGAAAGTGGGGCTAAGGATGCTGAGATTGATAGACTGAAGAAGAGGTTGGTTGAGATGGAGACTAAGAGAGATACTCTCAGAACTGAGTTGGCAAGAGAAAAAGAGAAGAATGATGGCATTCTTCAAGGTGTGCTAAAACTCCTCCAAGTTAAAAACCAAGCACCTAGTTCTTCCCAGCCTTAAGCCTCCTAGCCTAGTGTAGATTAACCAGTGACCCAGTTCGGGATATTTTTGTTTCTTTTACTCATGTTTTCAATATTTTTATTTCTTCTTATGCTTTGTGGTAGAATCTTATCAATCATCAATGAAATTCACTATTTTTTGCTCTAACTGTTTGTTTATATTTCTTTGATGGATAAAATTATTAGCTTGATCTATGATGATTAATCCATGATTGCATTTGAAGTAGCCTCAGTGGCCATGAGTACGCTTTAAAATCTGGTTATCTCACATTTTTATGCAACTTAAATGATGCCAAAAGGGGAAAAAGGTTGTGCTTTAAACAAGTGATGTTTATAACCTAATGTACCTGGTCCTTGATGATAAGTGATAAAAAGAAAAAATATTTCTAACATTGTATTGATGTTGAGCTGAGCTGAAACAGGGCCTAAGCTTATGAAAAGCACAGAGTTTGCCTTCATCAAAAAGGGGGAATTTGTTGGCCCAAGTAAAGGTTAGTTTTGAAGACTGACAAAGGAACTTAGGATGAAACAGGTCCATCCCTCAGGTGCATAAAAACGGGCAGATTCGAGCATGTGAGTTGCACATGAAGGAGATAAGCTTAACTTGGTGTATTTAATATCTCCTGATTGAAAAGGTTGCATAATTGATAAGGAGAAGGACTCCTTAATCAAAGAGAACACTATCCAAGATAGGAAAGGAGTTAGAAGTTGAAATCAACTAGAACTCTTCCACCAAGGAAGAGTTGCATCAGAACTCTAGTTATTTCTTCATCTACTAGCTCTATAAATTGCAGGATGTTCTCACATTATAGTGGTTGCACAAAAATGCAGAAGTTAACGTGAATTGAGAGCAAAATAGCAAGGCTTTTTGCAAGCAGTTCGTGTGTGATTCAAGTGTGCAAACCTGAAGCTACATGAACCAGATTGAAGAACCATCTCCATAAAGAGTTTTATGTGTCTTTCTTTATTTCTAGTTCAACTATAGTAGGTGTTTTCATATTGTACTTTTCAGCTTTATCTAGAAGCAATTGTAATAGGTACTTTGAGTATTCAAATTAGAGTTAACTTGAAGTTGTCGCAACAGTTAGAAGCTGGTTGCTACAACGGGATTAGAGGTAATCCTTAGGTTTACAAAGAGTTTTATAAATGCTGTTTTGGCTCAGTTATTTAGTGAAGTGTTGGGGAAAATCCTACTGAGTAGTAGGTCGTGGTTTTTTCACCTTTTGAGCTGGGTGTTTTCCACATAAAATCTTTGTGTTCTTTAATTTCTACACTTATTATTCCGCAACAGTAGTAGTTGGAACACATAAAAGAACCAGGTCCTTCCATAAATAGTTTAAGCGAAAAATTGGTCACCACACAAATCACCCCCCCCCTCTTATGTGGTATTGAAGTCTAAAACATCACTGGCGACAACGGCTCTTATACTTTGCCCTTAGACATGTATAGTTAACTATTTTGGGTCCAGTCTCCGAATCGGGTTAGGAATCGAGCTCATTTTGACCCTCAAGCTTTCAAATTTTAAGCTGGCGATAATGGCTCTTACATTTTTGGTTGTTGCGACATTTTAGTGTGTGGCCCTGAGGCTCGTTAGGCTGGCGACAATGGATCTTATGCTTTGCCCTTAGACATATGTAGGCTTTGTTTTCCTCTTGTTAAGGACTTTTTTTAAATGATTTTGCATGACCTGTCATCGGTTCGGGAAGAACCTCATTTTCAAGTCATTTGTGGTGATGTTCGAGCACCTCGGAAGGTTTAGCTCATAGGTTGAGTAGTTCGAAGCCTTGTGATTTGGAGTTGACATACTCAAAGCTCTTTTTCCTATCGAGGGTAGCCTGTTTAACCGGTTCTTTTCAAAGTGGATTCGAAGTAATGGCCTATGATTTTGTAGCAATGGTCGGGTCCCCGAGTCGCGTTAATTTGGCTGGTATAGTAGTATGATCGTAGTCATTTATGTTTGGCCGGAGCCATTTTTTATCCTGAGTGTAGTAGTTTAGGCGTCTACATCGAGGGTATGCCCTTTCGGGAGTCTTACAAATGCGACTTATAGCCTAAACTTTGGGATTCTTTTTTATGCCTGTAGTAAGGTCTTACAAAACTTTCATGCCCTTTGAGGTCTTACAGTTTAGTTGATACTTGGTACAAGTATGATTCATGCCTTGCTTGAGGTCTTACAGTTTGGTTGATAATTGGTACAAGTATGATTCATGCATTGCTTGAGGTCTTATAGTTTGGTTGATACTTGGTATAAGTATGATTCATGCCTTGCTTGAGGTCTTACAGTTTTCATTGCTATAATAAATAGGTCTTACTAGATCGAGTCTGCCCACTTGAGGTCTTATGGCCTCCGATTTTTAAGTGAATGGCGGTTGGCGACGGTCTCCGAGTCATTGAGTTTGCTTAGGCTTGGAGGCCATTACTCATGAGCTCATAATTGCCTCATTGAGGGCTTATGACTTTGGAGATTCCGACCATGGGGTCATGCGCTTTCTGAATTAGCAATGCCAATCTCTGAGTGTTCGAGACAATTTTCCTTTTTGGAGATGTTTCGTAATTTCTGTGCTGCCTTGTTGTGGGCTTACGAGCTTGGAGTCCTGACCCTGAGGCCATGCAAGCGCCGAGTTATTGATGCTAGTCTCCGAATATTTCGGCGCGTTCTCACTGGAGGGATCCTTGCTGTGAGAACGCTGAATTTTCTTTGGAGCACGAGATGCTTTGGCGAAAGATATTCTTTGATTATTTGACATAAGTACATGTTATTTTGTTTCCATGAGCCCGGCTTGTGCGGACACGGTTCATTTGACCCGTTTGGCCTGGTACATCATTTCCTATTAGAACCTTGTTTGTCGTTCCCTGGTTCTTCTGAGTGCATGACGTCTCAAGGGGGTGCCCTCCAGTATTCGGGGTTGATTGAAAGAAGCCTTATAAGCTTGTTGGATCCTCCTTAGGTAGCACGTGTACGCGACCTCGTTAAATTGCTTGCCGGTGAAACCCTCTCCGGGACAAAAGCTCGATTGAAGGAAAAGAGTGCAACAGATGTCGTTAAGGCTTTGAGATCCTCGGGTTGGGTTAGCACTTTTGACCACCTTGATCGGGCGTCTGCATATGGGTTAGTGTAAAATAATGAAAGGGGGAGGTGGTCTTACCTTATCGTGGGGTGCGCAGGCGATGTTTCGAGGTCTGATGTGTCCTTATTGTTTGGAGCGAGGACTCGGTATGGTCCTCCGCTGTGTTTAATTAGGCTTAGCTGAAGACGTAGTTTGATTATCCTTTGACTCTTTCGAGAGTGGAGATATTGGTGTTGTCGCTACGTTACGTAACGCGGATGCTTACCTTGCCGCGCGTTGTTCCCCGTAGATGGTTTTAACCCCATCCTCCGTTGGATATTTCATCATTTGGTGGAGGGTGGACGGTGTCGTCCTCATGCAGTGTATCCTTGGTCGTCCGGATAAGGCATAGTATTTCATGTCTCCTTCAATGACATGGAATTTTGGCATTTTGGGCCGCGCTGGCCACGCCGACTGGGAGAGAGGTCTCTCTTTTTGTTGTTTCGATCGAAGTGTTGAATCCGTTAAGGATTTGAGAAGAGGGCCCAATTTGGTCTAGCAGTCTGAGCTGTTCTATTACTCTTGGCCTGATAATGTTGGTCGAGCTACCTGGATTCATGAGCGCATGTTTTATTCTAAAGGAATAAATGAAAAAAGAGGTTACCAGCGCGTTGTTATGAGGTTGGGTGAGGTTTCGAAGTCTTTCTCACTGAATGTGAGGGCATCTTCGGGTATGTATCCGCGGGTTCGTATTTCTCTAGTGGTGGATACTTTTGTCCTCCTCATCACGGGTTCTTGGGGAGTGCCAACACCCCTCCAATATCACGCAAATAACGTGCCTTGATTCATTTGCTTCATTCTTCTTGGCCGCCTCTCTTTCTCGGAACTAGATTTTAGCCCGATCGCTAAAAAATTCTCGGCGGTGACTTTTATCGAGTAGCATAGCTATTTCCTTTCGGAGCTGGTGGCAATATTTGGTCTTGTGGCCGTGCGTATTATGAAGTGCACACACTAAGTTGTGATTCCTCTGGGAGTGATCCGACTGAATAGGCTTGGGCCATTTAGTGTCCCTAATTTTGCTGATGGTGAACACGATGTCTGATTTATCGACGTTGAAGTTGTATTCTGATAGGTGAGGTGCCCTCATTGGCCCCGTGTTCCCGTCGAATCTGCCTCTGTTGATGAGTCCCCGATGGTTTTGTCCGTGATTCACCAATCGATCGTTATGAGGTGGGTTGTGTCTCTGGACATTCCTCCTATCTTCGAGGTACGGCTGATACCTCTCTTTGTTCGATTTCGACTCCTTTGCCAGGAATCAGCTCGGATATACTGAGCCCGAGGGGGCTCCCAGCTGGTCATCCTTGACCCTAATCTTTTATTGTTACCGGTTGTGGACGTCCGACTAGGTTAGGGCGGGATATTTTATCAGATTCTCTTCCAGCTGCCTTGAGGCCACTAAGCTTCGTTCGTTCAGGCCTTGAGTGAAGTCCTGCACCGCCCAGTCGTTAGAGATAGGGGTAGCTCCATCCATTCTGTTTGGAAGCGAGATACAAATTCCCGCAGCATTTCATTCTCCCTCTGCTTAATCTTGAATACGTTAGACTTCCTTGTTGATACTTTGATGGCACCGGCGTGTGCCTTTATGAAGGAGTCTGCTAGCATGGCGAATGAATCTATGGAGTTGTGATACCACATCATGGCCCCCTTCGAGAGCGTTTCCCCGAACTTCTTTAGTAAGACGGACTCGATCTCGTCGTCTTTTATGTCGTTGCCGTTTACTACGTAGGTGTAGGCAGTAACATGTTCATTGGGGTCTGAGGTCCCGTTGTACTTTGGGAGTTCTGGCATTCTGAACTTCTTTGGAATGGGTTTCAGGGCCTCTTCCTCGGGGAACGGCCTTTGTATGAACTTTTTTGAATCCACATCCTTTAGAATCTGGGGTGCGTCCAGAATCTGGTCGAACCTGGAGTTGTAGGTCTCGGCCTTTTATATTTGGCTGCTATCATTTTCTCACCTGATTCGATCCTTTTGGTGAGGTCTTCGAGCTTTTTCACGATGGAAGGGTCGGCTATCGATCTGTTATTGCTCGATCTTTTAGGTACCTATTCGGCTGGGAGTCTTCGGGTGGCCTTGCAGCTGAGCGATAGCCAACTATTGTGCCTGCAACATTTCAAAAATAACGTGAAGGCTAACTTCCCGTTCTTCCCAAGCTGGGGTTTTTTGGGGTTCCTGTTGGCCACTATGTTGTATTCTCCTGTTGGTGTGTGAGGTTTCGTTGACCTGCTGTGTGCCTTGTGAACCCACATCCGCTGGAATTGGTCCAGGCTTGTTGTCGGGGTTCTGTGGTGGCGCGCCAATAATTGGAATAGCCACACCATTTTCTCCGTGGTTTTCAAGGTTGTCGTTCTCAACTCTGTTACTAAGCCAGACATTTTGACCTGAAATCGAAGATCTTGGACAAGAAAAAGTGTGAAAGATAACTTGTGTTATGTGACGAAACCAGCAAAAAAATAATCACTATTATTGTTAGCCCCAAGGTGGGCGCCAAACTGTTTACCGTGAAATGGTTATAACAATTAAATTTGTTGATGGGACTCTAAAAATACGTGATCTATTTTTATGCTAGTTGTTTAAGCAGTTGATGCTAGATATGTGAATCTTAACGGTGAAAAACGAACTAAAGCGGGGTTATAATCAAACCGAGGGGCTAGCTATTCAGGCCTCAGACTAACCGATGAGGGGCCTCGAGGTTGATGCCTGGGCTCGGGCTCAAGCTATTGGGGATAATCGGGGAAGGGATAACAGTTAGTATATAATCAAGGGAAGCTCTATATGGCCAATAACAAGCAATAAATGAAGAACAAATATGAGAATAATAAGCAATACCATCGGGAAAAATATGTTAGAGAGAAAAGAGATAGTTCTTGTATATTTTATATAGAAGAGTTGGAGCAACAACAGCCCTTTACAAAGTGATGAAGATCCCCTTTATATAGGAAGGGAAATCCAACATAGTACAAAATACATTAATTGTAAAGGTATGGAGATGGGACGGCTAGATACGACGCCTTGATACAGGCTCTGGGCAGACCGACTTTGTCAGACTTTGCCACATGCCTAGGGAATCCCTTGTTTTACTCTAGCCTCGATCAATATTCTCTTCAGGTCGGACCTCGACAAGCTTCAAAGGAGGAAAATTGGTTATAGCTTCGCGTCCTCGAGGACTCGAGGTGTTCTTCTGAAGTGACTTAATAACAAGATGTTGGACCCTCTAATTTCTCCGCATATAAAGTCCAATTTGGATGAAACAGAAATAATAAACTTGGGAGACTCTGAAACTGTCAAGGAAACCCGCATCAGCATCCACTTGTTGCCATCGGAAAGAGAAGAGTACACACAGTTCTTGAAAGGATATAAGGACATCTTTGCATGGTCATACGATGATATGACCTGGTTAAGTACATCCATTGTGGCTCACAAATTGCCCACAAACCCAATATGTCCACCAATAAAGCAGAAACCCAGGAAATTCAAGCCTGACATGATTCTGAAAATCAAGGAGAAGGTTACTAAGCAAATCAAGGCCAAGGTCCTCATGGTGGTTGAATACCCAACTTGGCTAGCCAACATCGTTCCAGTTCCAAAGAAGGATGGGAAGGTCAGGGTCTGTGTTGATTATCGGGATCTCAACAGGGCCAGCCCAAAGAAGGATTTCCCACTTCCAAACATACCCATCCTAATCGACAATTGTGCCAAGCATGAACTCCAGTCGTTTTGTGGATTGTTTTGCCGGTTACAATCAGATCTGGATGGACAAATAGGACGCTAAGAAAATGGTTTTCATTACACCATGGGGAGTATACTGTTATAAGATGATGCCATTCGGTCTAAAGAATGCTGGGGCCACCATTTTTCATGACATGATACATAAGGAGATCGAGGTATATATGGACGAATCCATCATCAAATCCAAGAAAGCCACAGATCATATAGCCGTTTTGAGGAAGTTTTCGATAGACTGCGGAAATACAACCTGAAACTAAACCCTGCAAAATGTGCATTCGGGGTTCCTGAGTTACTTGAGTTCATTGTCAGCCGCCGAGGAATAGAATTGGATCCGTCAAAAGTCAAAACCATCCAGGAGCTGCCACTGCCGAGGAGTAAGAAATATGTAATGAGTTTTCTAGGATGGATAAACTACATCAGTCGGTTCATAGCCCAGTCCACAGTTATATGTGAGCCAATTTTTAAGATGTTGAAAAAAGATGCTACAACTAGTTGGACCGAAGATTGTCAAAAGGCTTTCGACAAGATCAAGAAGTACTTATCAACACCACCAGTCTTGGTCCTGCCAGAGCTAGGTAGACCCTTGCTACTCTACCTTGCAGTGCTAGATGGCACCTTCGGCTACATTCTGTGGCAATACGATGAGATAGGGAGAAAGGAACAAGCTATCTATTACCTGAGTAAGAAGTTTCACTCTATATGAAGCGCGGTACTCTCAATTGGAATGTACCTGCTGCGCTTTAACCTTGGATAGCTCAAAAGTTGGGGCATTACTTCTGTACCTAGAAAACATACCTCATATCAAGGATGGAACCCTTGAAATATATCTTTCAAAAACTCATGGCCACTGGCAAGCTGGCTAAGTGGCAAATCTTATTGAGCGAGTTCGACATTGTTTATGTTACTCAGAAAGCAGTTAAGGGACAGAAACTGGCAGATCATCTTGCTGAGAACCCTGTGGAAGGAGAATAGGATCCCCTGAAAACTTATTTTCCCGATGAAGAGGTGCTATTCATAGGAGAAGATATTGCTGAGTCCTACAACGATTGGAGAATGTTCTTTGACGAAGCGGCAAATTTTAAGGGAGTCGACATTGGAGCCATCTTGGTATCGGAAACTGGCTAACATTATCCGGTATCTTCTAAACTCAGATTTCCCTACACCAACAATATGGCAGAGTATGAAGCCTGCATACTAGGGCTTAACATGTCCATCGACATGAATATTCAGGAGATACTGGTAATCGGTGATTCAGATTTGCTTGTGCACCATGTATAAGGAGAATGGTGTTGCACCCCTTTTTTCCTTTCTTTCAGAAAGAGAGAGGGAAGTCTGGGTTTCGACATTCATGGGAGGTAATAACTCATTTCCTTTTGGGAATTTGGATTTTTTGAAGAGTCGCCACCTAGCGAATTATGGTGTGTTAGGGAACCTAGAGTAATTAACTGTTAGACTAGTTTGCATTATCAGAGATTTACGGTAAGGGCTCCAAATAACCTTGAGCGGAAGGTGTTAGGCACCCCTCTTAGTCCAGAATGGTGGGTCCCGGTAGAACTTATACTTATGAGTTAGTCCTTTAAAAAATAAATAGTTAAGCACATACTTGCAAATAAGGGCATGTTTTGGACATTGTATGACTCAAAGAGTTTGAACAAGTTGCATATAAAATAGTAAGGTTTAAACATCGGGAATTGGGAAAGAGGGGTCCTAGGTTGGTTAGCCTATAGGATCAACCCACACAATGCCCGATAAACACTCCTCAATGAGGGGCTACACGTGACATTAGCACGTAGTCATCATATCTTTTTCTACCCAAGTCCCTCCCCTTGGTCATAGCCTAAAGTATTCTAGCAACTTTGAAAATGTCCTATGCGTGCACTACTCGTCCCTTCCTTATGGCCCTGGAGGTATTTTAGGACCTCTACTTTTGGATAGTTCTAGACCTTCCTAAGGTTTTAAAGGATAAAAGTCTAGGCGTCAATCAATAACAAGTAGGACTGTATTTAAAGAGAACAGATTATAGGCTCACAGTCACCTCTACAAATAGAACAAGTAAATGCACGTCTTCAAACAACAGTCAGGTATTTAAGTGAAAATCCTAGAACATGATATCTAAGTGAGTAGGGATTACGCAGTATTGACTTAAGAAAAAGTGTAAAAGATCCTATTTAGCTTGCCTACTAAGTTAGACCAATTAAATCTGAACAGTTTTAAATAACAAAGCACAGTTTCAGAGTTGCGGAATTTAAATCGTCCTATAGGCTTGCCTAAACGCAGAACAGTGATGTCCTAAGAGCATGGTATCTACATTGATGCAATAAAACAGTGAACAAATTTTTAAATAGACACTTGAGATCCTATAGACACGTTTTCTAGTGATAGTAAATTAAGGCGGTGTTTGAAAACTCATTTAAAGAAGCGGACAATTGATTCAGCCAATTTAGAATGAACTAACATGAATTAGACTAGTTTGTTTAACTAAACTGATTTTAAGCTCTATAAGAAGGATTTCTACTAGAATTGATTTTAATTCCTTTAGGCATGGTATCTAATTGTTAAGAGCTGATTTTGGAACTCATAGGCATGATTTCTAGTAAAACAAATGTAAATACCTATTGTAACAGAAGCTGAACTTAATCACTTTACATTCTATAGGCATGATATCTAATTATAAAGCCATTTAGATCCTATAAGCATGATTTCTAATTATAAAGTTAATTTTAACCCTATAGACATGATTTCTATTATTGAAACCATTTAAATCCTGTAGGCAGGGTTTCTAGTATTGTAAAGCAAACATAGCAAGTGCATTAACACAATCCTAGAGGCATGGTATCTACCTTAGTTACCCAATAGATATGTAACTACCCAGCCCTTTTCACTAATCACCTCAATGTTGTTTACAAATAATTATTACAGACCAGCAGAATAAATTACATAAACTATAAAGAAAAGAAGAAGTTAACATAGGGAGCCTGAAGCAGGCCCAAATGACTTCCCCAAGCCTCCAATAGCCTCAAATGCCAAGGTTCCATAGATAGTATCATGTCTAGGTGTATCAGAGTTCGCTAAGGATCTCAAGGATCCCGGGGAATGCTTACACCTAGACTTTTTCTCAAGAAAATAACCAATTTAGGTGCAGTGTAGAAGGGCCAACTCTGACATGCCAGAGTTCAGAGAGATCTCAAGGATCTCAAGGCAGTACACATGCCAGAGGAGCAGAACCTAATATTCTAGGATTAATGTGAGAGTGCATAATGACTTTGAAAGAGTTTGGTAAACAGAGAAAGAAGGTCTTAGCAGCAGAAAGAACTTTTATGAAAGTCATAATAGAGTTAGAGTAGGAATAGTTTAAGAAGAGATGAAGAACATTTTAAAACAATCAAAAAGTAGGTTAGAGAACATATAGCTTCAAAACAGACCTTACACAAGGGAAAGAGGTAGGGGGAACACCTAGCATATACCTTAGTGATGGCAATCAAATACGCAGATGGTAGTTGCAAAGTTGAGTTGAGAACACATAGGTTTAAGACACAAATAGAATTACATTATAACAAATTGTACTACAAACATTTCATGAAAAACATTCAAGATTTTAGAACAAGCAGGGTTTGGTCATGCTAAACAGTATGAAGCCATAAGCTTAAACATGTTTTGTGATATAGTAATCCAGGCATGCTAATTGCATACTAAGTATAACAACTCATAGAACTGGAAATCAAAATTGACAAACTGCAGGAACAAAGCAAACACATAGCTTGGAATGTGAATTGAATCAGAACATACCAGTTAAGGAGAATGTACAGAATACAAAGTAGAGATAATACCAGTAGCCAACCTTGGCTTACAGCTGGCTGAACTAATAGGAATTGCAAGGAACAGAAGATAGTAAAAAGCTTTTTAGAGTATAATAGTGTAGATGAACTAGTGTTCGTTGTCCTCAAGAACTTAAAAGAAGAGGAGGTTTATATAGTAATCAAAATCTTGACACATAAGTTAAGAGATCAATTAAGTAGTAAATCAGGGATGTCACACGTAAATCAGCAAGATCTTCCCTTAATCAAGGGACAGTTCAATCAACGATAAAACATACTAAGTATTTAAGGAAAAGAATAAAGCAAAGTTTAGGTATAGAATAGGTAATTAGCGGTAAATGCACAGCAGTTTAATTAAGGAAACAAATCAGTAATAATCAGCGGAATATAAACAAGGCAGGGAAAAACAATTAAGGCAGGCAAATTCAATCAAATTGAGTAAAGAAGTAAGAATCAAACGTTTAAAGGAAACTGTTCAAATTAAACTAGGGATTAATGGATTCAGAATAATCAAGGGTTCAGTCAAAGAGAAAGTCATGGAAGAATCAGCATGCTTAGCATATAAAATGAGGTAGAGCATGAATAGTCAGCAATCGATACATTATTTTAACTAAACAAAGTTAAACAACACTGATTTAAGGAGAAGTATACAAGTCTTACATGAATGGTCAATGTGAACACATGTACATAATATCAGTGAAAGGTCGAACTAGGAAAATTCAATAGAAGCATATTAGGACAAGAAAATCACGAGAAATCACAAGAACCCAAGACAAGAACACAATCAGATGTACCAATATCCAGAAACCAAACGAAGAATCCCAAAAAATTAAGGTTTTCAGTACAAACGGGCTAGGGTTGTAGCAAGTTCATAAAATCAGTCAAAAAAAGTATGAGAAGTAGAAGTTTAAACACAAAGAATCATCAAACAAATTTTAAAAAAGAAATTCCAGAAACCCTAGTTTTAGGAAAAGATGAAAAATCACTTGAAATCATATGATTCTTGTAAAGAATCTCAAGGAAGTTGTAAAACTCTCAGGAAGCAAACTCAAATCACCTTAGATCTGTACATATCTAGGAGGTTTTAGAAAAAAATTAGGGTTTCGAAGAGAACCATACAGAGATGAAGAAACCTGTTTAGAAAATCATAGATCGTAGCTAATATAGGACGATCTCACTTAAAATCACACTGGAATGGCCTGGAATAGGCGAGAGATGAACCCTAGATGCAAGTCGACAGAGCCTTGGTCCCTTGAGGGCCTTAAAGATGGCAAGAATGACATGAGAGAGGCCATCGGACGCTTGAGAGGTGGTGAGAGGTCACCAGAGGTGGCCATAGATGAGTGACGGCATTTGGAGATTAGGGTTAGGTTGAGAGCAGAGAGGATTTTAGGGCGGCAGGTGTATAGAAATGATTTAGGGTTAGGGGTTATTAAGAATTTAAAAGGAAGGTTTTAACGGGGTTCGTTGATCTAAAGGATCAATGGCCACGATCTGATGGGGTTTTGGGTTGGGTAGGTGTTCTTAAGTTGGGCTGGGTAATTTTGGGGTCCGGTTCGACTAAATTGGGACTGGGGAGGGGTTGGAATTGGGCTGAAATTGAAATGAAATTAGGCTGGATTTTAAATAGCCATTTTCAGTACTATATAATTTGTAAAAAATAATAAAATGATTTCCAAAAAATATTTCGTGTACTAAAATGATTAAAAATAGTTGTTTAATATTTTAAAAATATAAAAGACTATTTTATGTATTAATAATGTAATTATGAATTAATAGGGCTAGTATTGCAAATATATGCAAATTAGCTTAAAATGTAAATGCAATTATAAAAAATGCGATAAAAATATTTAAGCAATATTTTGGCATAAATAAAGAATTTAGTTGGCTAAATTACCACAAAAAATAATTTGAAGGATAATTATTAGAAATTTTATGAGTAAAAAAGGGAAGGAATAAATCAATTTGAAGCCTTTAAAATTATAGAAACTTTTTAAAAATACTTATGCAGGCTTATATATGCATATATGTTATTTTGAAAGCATATATATGTATTAAAAATATATAGAAAAAAATTGGGTATCAACAGTTGCCCTTCTTTACCCGGGAAGGATGAAAGAGTTTTCGGGTAAAGAAATGATGGCCAATTTTGGCTGGGCGGGATGCTTTGAAAGACAGAGGCTGGACTCCGGTCCATTTTTGCAGGACATGAAATGATGGGGCTCGGGCCATGAAGATGGTTCCTCCGAACCATGACGTCTTTGAATAATGATATGCAAATTTGAGGGATCTTCAGGCCATGGCATGATGTCTTCCGGCTATGAGGATGATGCCTTTTTAGACTATGATGCCTTTGGATAGATTGACGATATTTCATCCCATGATATGCAATGACATGATGTTAACAAGACAAGGCTTAGTCTTATGAAAAAGAGGGCAGAGCTTAGCCCGATTTGAAAAGCAAATAAATAGTACTAGAAATAGAGCAATATTCGTGAAAAGAGGGATACTGCTTAGCCCCATGCGGATGGAGGTAGGGATTAGCCTCATGTAGATATAGAGGCAAGGATTAGCCTCATGCTAATATGGAGGCAAGGATTAGCCTCATGCAAATAGGGAGGCAGGATTAGCCTCATGCAAATAGGGAGGCACGATTAGCCTCATGCAAATAGGGAGGCGGGATTAGCCTCATGCGGATATGGAGGCAAGGATTAGCCTCATGCAAATATAGAGGCAAGGATAAGCCTCATGCAAATAGGGAGGTAAGGATTAGCCTCATGTAAATAGGGAAGCAAGGATCACCCTCATGCAGATATGGAGGCAAGGATTAGGCTCATGCAAGTATGGAGGTAAGGATTAGCCTCATGTAAGTAGGGAGGCAGGGATTAGCCTCGTGCAGATATGGAGGCAAGGATTAGCCTCAAGCAAGTAGGGAGGCAAGGATTAGCCTCATGCAGATATGGAGGCAGGGATTAGCCTCATGCAAATAGGGAGGCAGGGATTAGCCTCATGCGGATATGGAGGCAAGGATTAGCCTCATGCAAATAAAAAGGCAAGGATTAGCCTCATGCAAATAGGGAGGCAGGGATTAACCTCATGCAAATATGGAGGCAAGGATTAGCCTCATACAGATATGGAGGCAAGAATTATCCTCATGCAAGTATGGAGGCAAGGATTAGCCTCATGCAAGTAGGGAGGAAGGGATTAGCCTCGTGCAGATATGGAGGCAAAGATTAGCCTCATGCAAGTATGGAGGCAGGGATTAGCCTCATGCAAAGATAGAGGCAAGGATTAGCCTCGTGCAAATATGGAGGCAAGGATTAACCTCATGCAAATAGGGAGGCAAGGATTAGCCTCACGCAGATATGGAGGCAAGGATTAGCCTCATGCAAGTACGGAGGAAGGGATTAGCCTCATGCAAATAGGGAGGCAAGGATTAGCCTCACACAAATATGGAGGTAAGGATTAGACTCATGCTGGCGTGGAGGCAAGGATTAGACTCATATAGATATGGAGGCAAGAATTAGCCTAATGCAGATATAGAGACAAGGATTAGCCTCATGCTAGTATGGAGGCAAGGATTAGCCTTATGAAGATAAGGAGGCAGGATTAGCCTCATGCAATTGGGAGGCAGGGATTAGCCTCATGCAAAGAGCGGGTAGCAAATAGGAGTAGTGTATGTCTTATCTGGAGATATATTAAGTGTCTGATGTCTGGATTGATTGTGAATTTTGCTTTGTGTATACATATCTGCGAATGCTATCGCTAAGTCAAATATACCTGTGTTCAAAGAAAAATTGTAAGTTTTGTGGGGGCAGGTTGGTTCGTGCCTTCATCTGTCGTCCTTGCTTTGCTCTGTTCTGAAAGCATTTTCGAGTTCCCCTGGGTAACACTTGACTGTTATGGAAATAGAGTTTTTGAAAATATGCAATTATTGATAAAAATAGAGTCATATTAGAAACGTATTGATATATTAAGTAATTTTAGATGAACTAGTGACTGTAACACATCTCAAAGGCCTTGTGGCTCTCTTAAATTGAAATTTTGAGGGTCCTCCTCAAAACTTTTGCCCCAGTTGGTAGATGATATTTTTTGACCATTTGCGGATAATGGATCTTGCTGAACCTTCTTCGGAATTTTGAGAATCCTTCTCAAAATTCTTCCCCAGTTTCTTAACTAATTTCTGACTTTTTAGCATGCGATGGCGTCGGCTGGACTTGCTCCGGAATTTTGAGGGTCCTCCTCAAAATTCTGCCCTAGTTTCTGATATTGGGAAAATGGAAATTTTATAATGATATGATCGAACCCATAAGGTTGCTTACGTATCCCCTCTTAAATGGGAATCAGGTCAAGCATAGTTCAAATACATTAGATGAGGAAATGTAAATAATCTAAGCATAGTATCTCTTGACTGCGTCTGAATTGATTGGTTTTGGCCAGATTTCTCCATCCATTTCTGCAGGTGTGGGTGCTCCTTGTATCAGCACCCTGTAAACCATGTATGGACCTCGCCAGTTGGGAGAGAATTTCCCTTTGGCTTCATCTTGATGTGGGAAGATCTTCTTTAGCACCAACTGACCTAGTGCAAATTACCTTGGTTTGACCTTTTTGTTTAAAGCTCTGGACATTCTATTCTGATAAAGTTGGCCATGATAGACTATGATCATCCTCTTTCCGTCGATAAGGGCCAATTGTTCATAGCTACTCCCTATCCACTCTGCATCGCTAAGTTTAGCATCTTGTATGATTCTTAAAGAAGGGATCTCTACCTCGGCTGGGATGACAGCCACGGTACCATAAACCAACATGTAGGGAGTTGCCCCCGTTGATGTGTGAACCGTAGTGCGGTATCTAATAAAGAAAAAGATAGCTTCTCGTGCCATTGTTTGTGGTTTTCTACCATCTTCCTCAGTATCTTATTGATGTTTTTGTTGGCGGCTTCTATGGCTCCATTCATCTAAGGTCTATAGGCTGTGGAATTCCTGTGCTTGATTTTGAAAGTTTCACACATGGCTTTCATTAGATCATTGTTGAGGTTGGCGGCATTATCAGTAAAAATGGACTCAGGAATTTTGAATCGGCAGACAATACGATCTTTGACAAAATCTGAGATGCCTTTCTTGGTCACAACTTTTTAAGATGTAGCCTCCACCCATTTTGTGAAGTAATCAATGGTTACCAAAATAAACTTGTGTCTGTTTGAAGCAGTGGACTCAATCGGACTAATAACATCCACTCCCCAAGCGGTGAATGGCCAAGGTGAGCTTGTTGTATTGAGCTCGTTTGGCGGCACTTTTATCATATCGGCATGCACCTGGCATTGAAAGCATTTGTGGACATACTGGATGTAATCTGTCTCCATGGTCATCCAAAAGTAACCGGCCCTAAGTAACTTCTTAGCCAAGACAAAACCATTCATGTGTGGGCCACAGGTCCCGGCATGTACATCTTCAAGTAGCTTAGAAGCTTCCTTTGCGTCGACACATCTTAGTAAACCCAAATCAGGAGTTCTCCTGTACAAGTTTTCTCTACTATGGAAGAAGTGATTGGACAATCACCGGAGTGTGCGTTTCTCAGTGTGATTTGCATGCTTCGGATATTCTCCCTTTGATAAATACTCCTTGATATCATGGAACCAAGGCTTTACATCTGGTTCTTCTTCAACATGATCACAATATAACGGCTGATTATGGATCTTCACCAGAACGGGATCAATATAATTCTTATCTAGATGTTGTATCATAGATGACAAAGTGGCCAATGCATCGGCAAACACATTCTGAATTCTGGGCACATGTCGGAATTCTATCTTCGTGAACCTCTTTCTCAATTCCTGCACATGGTGCAGATATGGCAATATTTTGGATATCTTGGTGGCCCACTCTTCGTGTACTTGGTGCACAAGCAAATATGAATCACCGACTACCAACAGCTCCTGAATGTTCATGTCGATTGCCATATTGAGCCCTAGTATGCAGGCTTCATACTCTAGCATGTTGTTGGTGCAGGGAAATGTAAGTTTAGCAGATACCGGATAATGTCGACCCATTTTTTATACCAAAACCGCTCCAATGCCTCCTCCTTTAAAATTTGCAGCTCCGTCAAAGAATATCCTCCAACCATCGTATGCTTCGGTAATGTCTTCCCCTACGAAGGACACTTCTTCATTAGGAAAATATGTTTTCAAAGGTTCGTATGCTCCTCCCACCGGATTTTCAGCAAGGTGATCGGCCAATGCTTGTCCTTTGACCACCTTTTAGGTTACGTAGATGATATCTAACTCACTTAATAGCATCTGCCATTTGGCCAACTTTCCAGTCGGCATGGGTTTCTGGAATATGTACTTTAGAGGGTCCATCCTGAACATGAGGTATGTAGTGTAGGCACAGAAGTAATGCCTTAATTTCTGAGCTGTCCAGGTCAAAGCACAATAAGTGCGTTCCAATAGAGAGTACCGTGCTTCATAAGGTGTGAACTTCTTACCCAGGTAGTATATGGCCTACTCCTTCCTTCCTATCTCGTCATGTTGTCCCAAAACACATTCGAAGGCTCCATCCAATACAGATAGATAGAGTAACAAAGGTCGTCCTGGTTCTGGCAGGACCAGAACTGGTGGTGTAGATAGGTACTTCTTGATCTTGTCAAAAGCTATCAGACAATCCTCAATCTAGCTTGTTTCGGCATCTTTCCTCAGCATCTTGAAGGTGGGTTCACATATGACTGTGGACTATGCTATGAAGCGACTGATATAGTTGAGAAGTCCTAGGAAGCTCATCACATCCTTTTTGCTCTTAGGTGGCGGTAACTCCTAAATAGCTTTGACTTTATACGGATCCAGCTCAATCCCTCGATAACTAACGATGAATCCTAATAACTTTCCTGTGGGAACCCCGAATGCACACTTTGCTGGGTTTAGTTTCAAGTTGTACCTCCTTAGCCTGTCAAAGAACTTTCTCAAGTCCGCTATGTGGTCTGCGGACCTCTTGGATTTGATAATGACGTCGTCCACATACACCTCTATTTCTTTTTGTATCATATAATGGAAGATGGTTGTCATGGCTCTCATGTAAGTAGCCCCAGCATTCTTTAGACCAAATGGCATCATCTTGTAGAAGTATACCCCCCAAGGTGTGATAAAAGCTATTTTCTCCACGTCTTCTTCATCCATCTAGATCTGGTGATAACCCACAAAGCAATCTACAAAGGATTAGAGTTCATGCTTGGCTCAGTTGTCGATCAAAATATGTATGTTTGGAGGTGGGAAGTCGTTCTTGGAACTTGCTCTATTTAAATCCCGATAATCAACACATACTCTGACATTCTCATCCTTCTTCGGAACTGGCACAATGTTAGCTAACCAGGTTGGGTACTCAACCACCCTGAGAACTTTGGCTTTGATCTGCTTGGTGACTTTCTCCTTGATTTTCAAGCTCATATTTGGTTTGAATTTTCTGAGTTTTTGCTTCACTGGCGGACACATGGGGTTAGTAGGCAACTTGTGAGCCACTATGGACGTGCTCAAACCGGTCATGTCATCATATGACCATGCAAAAATGTCCTCATACTCTTTTAGGAAACAAATGTACTCTTGCTTCTCTGTTGGTGAAGTAAATGATGATGCGAGTCTCCTTAATGGTCTCGGCATCCCCCAAATTTACTGCTTCGGTCTAGTCTAGATTGGACTTAGGCCTATTCTCAAAGTTTTCAACCTCCCTGACAATTTCCTCGAGTATCTCATCTTTTTCATCTTAATCACTATTCTCATGTTGTGTTTACTCATTACATGTCATAGTCACTGGTTCATCCAAAAAAGTAATAATAACACTAGGGACTTGGTGGGCTCGGGATGGTGTAGCGGTCCAATTCCTAAGAACATCTCCCTTCTTTACGGTCTGAATGGTGAGGCCTTCTTCCTTCTCCTCCTCAATTATGTCACTGCAGTCCATGTCCTCATCCTCCAAGAACAAATATTTCAACCTAGCTAGTGCTTCCTCTTTTGCAGTCCCCCATATCGTATCATCTTGGTGGAAAGCTTGTTCCAAGCATGGCACTGGTTGCTCGAGAGGGTAGTACAGTCCACGTTATGGAGGCAACTAATTTCTATACTCTTGCCATGTGTACTGGTATCTGAGCCAAAAGGTGGTACCATGATTTTTTAGTTGTATCGGTTTAGTGATACCTTGGAGGTTCTTTCCCAATCCTTTGCCTGGTTCATATCCAGACCAAGCCAATATACTTTCTATTTTACCACTCCACCACTTATCCATCTTGACAGCATTGATCCGTTCAATGTGGTTATATATTTCACCTCCTAGCCTTTTTCTATGTCTAATGATTGGGATGGTTTGACTGGTGTAGATGGGGTTACTTCCATCTCCGTATGATCACCTCCTGACGATTCCATTCAAACTTCACGTCTTGATGTATTGTGGAAGGCACGGCCCCAGCAGCATGGATCCATGGTCGGCCAAATAGAAGATTATATGAGGCTGGTATGTCTAGCACCTAAAACTCGATGTCGAACCAAGTTGGCCCCATCTGTAAGCAAAGGTTGATTTCCCCGATCGTGGACCTTTGAGACCCATCGAAAGCTTTCACATTTATGCTTCCTACCCGTATTTCATGGAAACCTTTGTCCAACCTTTTCAGAGTGTCCAACGGAAAAATATTGAGGCTTGAACCTTCGTCAACCAGGACCCTAGCAATGAATTTGTCTTCAAATTGCACTATAATATGCAATGCTCGGTTGTGATTCAACCCCTCAGGCGGTAGCTTATCTTAGTGAAAGATGATCTTATGACTTTCTAATAATTGCCCTACCATGTTGGCCATTTCTCCACCAGTGATGTTATTGGGTACATAAGCCTCGCTCAGCACTTTCATTAAAGCGTTCTTATATGCCTCTGAATTTTGCAACAATGACAGGATAGATATATGAGCAGGGTTTTTGTTCAAATGGTCAATAATGGAGTACTCCTTTGCTTGCACCTTCCTCCACAGGTCATCTGGCCCTGTCTCAATGATAGGCTGTCTGGTAGTGGCATCCTTACTTGAACCTCCCAAATGTTCAGGTATATAGACTCTTCCAGTTCTAGTCATTCCTTGTGCAGCATCAGATTCCTCTACCTTGGCCTTCCCTTTTCGCCAAGCCTCGGCAACATAAGGAAGGTGTGGTTGATACTATCACTGTGAAAGGGGTGACCATTTCTACTTCAAATGGAGCGGGGGCGGCCGCGGGCGGAGCCACCTCTATCTTGAATGGAATTGATGCAGTTACCTCAACCTCGATTGGTGGCTGAGTCTGTAGCACAATAGGAGTAAGTGTGACTGCAACTTTAAAGTCATTACCTTCTCGAATAAGCCCAATCGACCCCTCAGGGTCCCACTCTTCGTTCGTCTATATCACGGGTACTCTACCACCTCTTTGATTAGGGAGGGAGTTGTCACAGACATTAGGTGGCTTCCTTTGCTTGTATGACCTTGTTGTAAATTAGCATCTGGATCTTATCCTTTAATGTTCGGCACTCAGTAGTGGTGTGCCCCTTCATACCAGAATGGTACATACAATTTTTGTTCGGATTGACCCGTTGGATGGGTTTTCTAATGCCACAACGGGAACAGGAGTGATGTAACCCACGAATTTCAACCTTTCATACAACTGGTCAATGGGCTCAGCAATGGTCGTGTATTGTCTAGGTGGCTTGCGGTCGAAGTTGGGTCTTGGTCTTGGATAATTTTGGCGAGTTGGTGGTGATTGAAAATGGGATGGTTTGGAGCTGAGGGTTGATATATGGGTAGTGGTGCTTGGTATGTGGGTGGAGGTGTTTGATATGTGGGTGAAGGTGTTTGATATGTGGGTGGATGTGTTTGATATGTAAGTGGAGATTTCGGGCCTTGAGCCACCATTACTGCCCCAACATCTCTCTTCTTTGATATGATGTCTGATTGTAATGCCTTATTTGTGGCCTGTAGTACCTCAAAATTCGTTACCATCCCACTATTGATTCCTTCTTCGATTCTTTCTCCGAGTTTGATAATATCAGAGAATTTATGATTTCGATAACCATCAACCTTTCATAATATTGTGGATCATGTGCTCTGATGAAGAACTTGTCCATCTGTTCCTCATCCAAAGATGGCCTAACCTTGGCCGATTCCGATCACCAACGGGTAGCGTACTAGCGGAAGGTCTCAGTGGACTTCTTCTTGAGATTCTAGATGTAGAAAACATCTGGTGCATTTTTTATGTTGAACCTGAACCGGTCCATGAAATGAGATGCCATACTTACCCAACTGGCCCATTTCTTGGAGTCCTAGCTGATGTACCAAGGCAAAGCATCCCTAGTAAGGCTCCTCATAAAGAGTTTCATCCGGATCTTTTCATCTTTACCGACTCCAACAAGCTTGTCACAATAGGTTCTCAAATGAACCCTAGGATCACCCATACCATCGAACATCTCAAACTTGGGAGGTTTGTATCCCTCTGGTAGTTCTATATCTGCTGTATGCATAGGTCTTCATAGTTCAAACCTTTTATTCCTTTGTCACCTTAAACACCCTGAACTCGACTTGTTAACTTCTTGAGTTCTTCAGCCATGTTTTTAGTGAGCAGGTCTTTCTCGGAGGATTCCGGTGTATAGGAGATTGGTTGGATAGAGTGAGGCACAATTTCCATGTATATATGGTTTCTTTGATGGGTGCCAGGGACTTGGGCGTAATAATGGTCAATGGTGGAGTTTTGGGGATCGGGAATGGGTTGTGGTGTATTTTGGGGAGTGTGGTAAGTAGTGGTTGGTGGGTACTGAATTGGTTGATGGCGATTTGTGGCGGAAATGGTATTGACAATGGATTAAGATTTTGGGGTGGAGTTACGTATTGATTTGGTGCGGGATAATTTTGTGGATGTTGGTTTTGTGTGCTTTGGAGAGGTGTTGGATTCTTTGTGTTCTGTTGGTTGATGTCGGGGACATTCAGGGTGAGTGATAAGTTTGCCAAGTTATGAACCTGCTCAAGTTCTCCTTGCAGTTCCAGTATCTTTTGTTCCAGTTTCAAGACTAGATCATTTGGGGCCGGAGTACTACGACCATCTTAGGTTTTTGCGTTCTCAACATTCTCCTTTCGAATACCACTTAAGTTGTCCATTCTTTCTTTTCCTTTTCCCTTTGTATTGCTTGGAGAGGAGGAGGTGGAGGGCCTCTAGATTTGGTATGATACGCTGATGAGGCTAGTATGAGTGAACCAACCTAAGGGGATGGGAATAATCAAAATAAGGGAAAACAAAAAAGTAACAAGTTAGTGAGGATTCTGAAATGTTTGCAGTAACTAAATACATATTGCAAAAATGTAAATTCGTGTATTAATTTGGAAGCCTCGTTGTGCCTGAGGTAGGCCTAGCGACAAATAGATTTGGAGAACATTAGATACCAATAAATGCCTTATTTCATAATGTAAAATAGACGAATCCCAAACGACACTAGTATAATAGAAAAATAAGTCACTACTGGCACTTGGCCTTATTACATTTTAGAAAAGCAAATAAATCTAGTCTATTTGGTCCCAGAAGGACCTTCCCCACATTCTATCTTCCTGATTCCATCATATAGGTCCCCCAGCTCGCGTAGACCCAGCAGCAAGTAGGCTCTGGCCAGATGTCCTCCTTCAGCTCCTTCAGCATTCTGGCAATCCTTGATCCTCTTTATGACTTTACCTTTCAGCTCCACTAATCCTCGCTCCAGATATTCCAGTTTCCTATTGGAAGTGACTGCCATTTCTTTCCATTCTTCGATCAACCTCGCATTCCTCTCATGTATTTCCCGGTGCTTATTCTCAGAGTTGTGGACCCTCTTGCGCAACCTGTTGTATTTGACTTGCGCTTCAGCTTCTTCGTCTATGATACTATTCCCTCGACTGGCTCCTGGCATCACCATTCCTTTTAGATTGTCCTCCAACCATGCTGGGTAGAGAGTCTCACACCCTACATGATACCTGTCTGTCTCAACGGTGTTCTTTTCCACAATGATTTTGTAGTGCTACATGTGCTAAGCTTGGCACTTGTAAGGGACGTCGTCGTCTTGAAAGTTTGCCCTGAAATGACTCATCTTGGAAACACTTGGTACAACCTATTTCCTTCTTTCTTGCCTCATAACGCGGATAGGGACATAAGGGTATATCCTTCTCAACCCAATCAGCACCAAGTGTGGAGCATCCCTGGATCTGATGATGAATTCGTCTATTGGGAACCATTCAAACATCCATTGCACCTGTTCCTCAGTCAGATTGTCGAAAAACTCTACCCATTCTTTGGAACTTTCTGGCTGAGCAAACCTATTTGGAATGTAATTCATCCGCTTGGGGTGATGGAAGGCAATATGGTCGTTCCAAGCCCTTCGTATTCTTGGCGATAGTGACCCTTTTGAAAATGTTCTAACAACCGCAACTACAGCAACAAGTTACAACCCTCTAAATGCTTTACCCCTCTTTGACAGCGCTCCAGAGCCCTGTAGATGTCGGCTATGATCATGGGAACTATAGTGTATGTCTGTCCATTGATTCCTTACATCAATGTCTTGGCCACCATGGCCAACCCAGTGTGGATTTTTTCCCTTTTCATCGGGAATACTATCAGGCCCAAGAAGCGCACAATAAACACGAACACTCTACGGTGGATGTGGCCCAGAGAAGTGAGAGAGATCTCATCATGGTAGGTACGGTAGGACTTGTTATGGCCATACATCTCATATAGATATTCGAAAGGTATGTAAGATTCCTTCAGGCATACCAGGTCAGCATTTTTCTTCAACCCCATCATCTTTAAGAACCCTTTACCGGTACGATTCTCCGGTATCAATAACCCGGGACTATCCCAAGTCAATCTCGCAAGCCCTCCAATTTCTTCTAGAAGTGGTATCATTTCTATGTTGCCGAAATGCAACACAGACCTCTCACTGTCCCTGAACAAAGTGGCAGCCTCAATCAACTTGTTGTTTGGCTCAATGTCTAACAGGGAAGGCAAGTTACCCAGGTACTTTCTTACATGTTTCTTGTCACTTGAAGAAAGGTTCTCCCACCAATCTAGAAGCAATGGTGGAATGTTGCTAACCATACCGAATCTGGGGACCTCGTGCCTCATTTTCTGCAAAACAAAAGGGTTAGGCCCTTCTCCCCCACCAGACTCGACTATTTATACATTCATGATTAGCATATTGGCATTTAGTTCTCCAAATTAATGCACAGAACGTGGTTGTGTCCGTTGGGATTATGGAAACCCCGGTGGACTTTGGATAAGGCTCATCTTAAAGGATCATTATGTGGACAACATAATTGATCCGACTAGGTTTGATCCATGATGCATGCACAATTATAATCAGAGTAAGGTTACTATGGGGGTCTAGACTGGTACCCTCAAGCGGACAACTTGAGGGAGAAAGGCACGGAACCGTCGACTGCACTGCTGATTGACTGGTTTTACCGCAAATAAGCCTTTCCGAATTTAAGGGTAATAAATATTAAGAGCGTAACCACTCATCAAGCATTGCTATAGGATTTAATACGCATGAGTGGAATATGATGTGGAGCATGATATATGCAGCAATAAATAGCATGTAGTCAAGTATTTGCACGTAGAAAAAATAAATACAATATTTAAATAATTGAAATACAGTTACGGAAAAGGAAAACAAAGAGACAAGTCAGTTTCGGGAATAATAGAATCATAAATTCTTAAAAGAAAATAGACAGTTAAATCTAAATAAGGCAAAAAGGTACGGGATAAAGCATGATTGGACTAATTCACAAAAGATAAGTTCGTTATGGTAAGAGCCTAAAGGTATCCCTAGCAAAGTCGCCATACTATCGCGCCCCTTTTTTCCTTTCTTTCGGAGAGAGAGAGGG
Source organism: Nicotiana tabacum (assembly GCF_000715075.1). NCBI lineage: Eukaryota > Viridiplantae > Streptophyta > Magnoliopsida > Solanales > Solanaceae > Nicotiana > Nicotiana tabacum. Next base: position 26,219,508 of record NC_134085.1, read on the forward strand.
AAGTCTGGGTTTCGACATTCATGGGGGTAATAACTCATTTCCTTTTGGGAATTTGGGTTTTTTGAAGAGTCGCCACCTAACGAATTATGGTGCGTTAGGGCACCTAGAGTAATTAACTCTTAGACTAGTTTGCATTACCAGCGATTTATGGTAAGGGCTCGAAATAACCTTGAGGGGAAGGTGTTAGGGAATCTTCTCAGTCCACAACGGTGGGTCCCAGCAGAACTTATACTTATGAGTTAGTCCTTCAACAAATAAATAGTTAATCAAATACTTGCAAATAAGGGCATGTTTTGGACATTGTATGACTCAAAGAGTTTGAACAAGTTGCATATAAAGTGTAAGGTTTAAACATCAAGAATTGGGAAAGAGGGGTCCTAGGTTGGTTAGCCTATAGGATCACCCCACACAATGCCCGATAAACACTCCTCAATGAGGGGCTACATGTGACATTAGCGCGTAGTCATCATAACCTTTTCTACCCAAGTCCCTCCCCTTGGTCAAGCCTAAAGCGTTCTAGCAACCTTGAAAATGTCCTATGCGTGCACTACCTGTCCCTTCCCTGTAGCCCTGGAGGTATTTTAGGACCTCTACTTTTGGACAGTACTAGACCTTCCTAAGGTTTTAAAGTATAAAAGTCTAGGCATCAATCAAGAACAAATAGGACTACATTTAAAGAGAACAGATTATAGGCTCACAGTCACCTTCACAAATAGAAAAAGTAAATGCACGTCTTCAAATAACAGTCAGGTATTTAAGAGAAAATCCTAGACCATGATATCTATGTGAGTAGGTATTATGCAGTATTGACTTAGGACAAAGTGTAAAAGATCCTATTTAGCTTGCAGACTGATTTAGACCTGTTAAATCTGAACAGTTTTAAATAACAAAGCACAGTTTCAGAGTTGCGGAATTTAATTTGCCCTATAGGCTTGCCTATATGCAGAATAGTGATGTCCTAAGAGCATGGTATCTATATTGATGCAGTAAAACAGTTAACACTTTTAAACGGACACTTGAGATCCTATAGACACATTTTCTAGTGATAGTAAATTAAGGCGGTGTTTGAAAACTCATTTAAATAAGCGGACAATTGATTAAGCTAATTCTGAATGAACTAACATGAATTAGACTGGTTTGTTTAACTAAACTGATTTTAAGCTCTATAGGCAGTATTTTTACTGGAATTGATTTTAATTCCTATAGGCATGGTATCTAATTGTTAAGAGCTGATTTTGGAACTTATAGACATGATTTCTAGTGAAACAAATGTAAATACTTGTTGTAACAGAAGCTGAACTTAATCACTTTACATTCTATAGGCATGATATCTAATTATAAAGCCATTTAGATCCTATAGGCATAATTTCTAATTATAAAGTTGATTTTAACCCTATAGACATGATTTCTATTATTGAAACCATTTAAATCCTATATGCAGGGTTTCTGGTATTGTAAAACAAACATAGCAAGTGCATTAACACAATCCTATAGGCATAGTATCTACCCGAGTTACCCAACAGATATGTAACTACCTAACCCTTTTCACTAATCACCCCAATATTGTTTACAAATAATTATTATAGACCAGCTGGATAAATTGCATAAACAATAAAGAAAAGAAGAAGTTAACTATAGGGCGCCTGAAGCAGGCCCAAATGACTTCCCCAAGCCTCCAATAGCCTCAAATGCCAAGGTTCCATAGACAGTATCATGTCTGGGTGCGTCAGAGTTCCCTAAGGATCTCAAGGATCCCAGGCAATGCTCACACCTAGACTTTATAACCAGAACTAAGTAAGTGTAGTTAGGTGCAGTGTGGAAAGGCTAGCTCTGACATGCCAGAGTTTAGAGAGATCTCAAGGATCTCAAGGCAGTACACATGCCAGAAGGGTAGAACCTAATACTCTATGAGTAATGTGAGAGTGCATAATGACATTGAAAGAGTTTGGTAAACAGAGAAAGAAGGTCTTAGCAGCAGAAAGAACTTTTATGAAAGTTAGAATAGAGTTAGAGTAGGAATAGTTTAAGAAGACATGAAGAACATTTTAAAACAATCAGAAAGCATGATAGAGAACATACAGCTTCAGAACAGACCTCACACAAGGGAAAGAGGTAGGGGGAACACCTATGATATACCTTAGTGATGGAAATCAAATACACAGATGGTAGTTGCAAAGTTGAGTTGAGAACACATAGGTTTAAGACACAAATAAAATTACATTAGAACAAACTGTCCTAGACAAACATTTCATGAAAAACATTCAAGATTTTAGAACAAGCAGGGTTTGGTCATGCTAAAGAGTATGAAGCCATATGTTTAAACATGTTTTGTGATACAGTAATCCAGGCATGCTGATTGCATACTAAGTAGAATAGCTCATAGAACTGGAAATCAAAATTGATAAACTATAGGAACAAAGTAAACACATAGCTTGGAATGTGAATTGAATCAGAACATACCAGTTAAGAAAAGTGTACAGAATACAGAGTAGAGATAATGCCAGTAGCCAGTCTTGGCTTATAGCCGGCTGAACAAATAGGAATTGCAAGGAACAGAAGAGAGTAGAGAGCTTTTTAGAGTATAATAGTGTAGATAAACTAGTGTTCGTTGTCCTCTAGAACTTAAAAGAAGAGGAGATTTATATAGTAATCAAAAGCTTGACACATAAGGTAAGAGATCAATTAAGTAGTAAATCAGGGAAGTCACACGTGAATCAGCAAGATCTTCCCTTAATCAAGGGACAGTTCAATCAACAGCAAAACATACTAAGTATTTAAGGAAAAGAATAAAGCAAAGTTTAGGTATAGAATAGGTAATTAGGGGTAAATGCACAGCAGTTTAATTAAGGAAACAAATTAGTAATAATCAGCAGAATATAAACAAGGCAGGGAAAAACAATTAAGGCAAGCAAATTCAATCAAATTGAGTAAAGAAGTAAGAATCAAACGTTTAAAGGAAAGTGTTCAAATTAAACCAGGGATTAAGGGATTCAGAATAAGCAAGGGTTCAGCCAAAGAGAAAGTCATGGAAGAATCAGCATGCTTAGCATATAAAATGCGGTAGATCATGAATAGTCAGGAATTGATACATTATTTTAACAAAACAAAGTTAAACAACACAGATTCAAGGAGAAGTATACAAGTCTTGCATGAATGGTCAGTGTGAACACAAGTACAGAATATCAGTGAAAGGTCGAACTAGAAAAATTTAGTAGAAGCATATTAGGACAAGAACATCACGAGAAGTCACAAGAACCCAAGACAAGAACATAATCAGATGTACCAATATCCAGAAACCAAACAAAGAATCCCAAAAAATTAGGGTTTTCAGTACAGCGGGCTAGGGTTGTAGCAGATTCATAAAATCAGTCAAAACATGTATGAGAAGTAGAAGTTTAAACACAAAGAATCATCAAAGAAAATTTAAAAAGAAATTCCGGAAACCCTAGTTTTAGGAAAAGATGAAAAATCACTTGAAATCATATGATTCTTGTAAATAATCTCAAGGAAGTTGTAAAACTCTCAGGAAGAAAACTCAAATCACCTTAGATCTGTACAAATCTAGGAGGTTTTAGAAAACAAATTAGGGTTTCGAAAAGAACCATACAGAGATGAAGAAACCTGCTTAGAAAACCATAGATCGTAGCTAATATAGGACGATCTCACTCAAAATCGCACCGGAATGGCCTGGAACAGGCGAGAGATGAACCCTAGATGCAAGTCGACATAGACCTGGTCCCTTGAGGGCCTTAGAGATGGAAATAATGACATGAGAGAGGCCATCGAAGGCCTGAGAGGTGGTGAGAGGTCACCGGAGGTGGCCATAAATGAGTGACGGTGTTTGAAGATTAGGGTTAGTTTGAGAGCGCAGAGGATTTCAGGTGGCGGGTGTATAGAAATGATTTAGGGATAGGGGTTATTAGGAATAAAAAAGTAAGGTTTTAACAGGGGTCGTTGATCTAAAGGATTAACGGGGGCCGTTGATCTAAAGGATCAACGGCCATGATCTGATGGGGTTTTGGGTCTGGTAGGTGTTCCTAAGTTGGGCTGGGTAATTTTGAGGTCCGGTTCGACTGAATTGGGATTGGGGAGGGGTTGGAATTGGGCTAAAATTGAAATGAAATTAGGCTAGATTATAAATAGCCATTTTCAGTACTATATCATTTCTAAAAAAATAATAAAATGATTTTCCAAAAATATTTCATGTACTAAAATGATTAAAAATAGTTGTTTAACGTATTAAAAATATAAAAGACCATTTTATGTATTAATAACGTAATTATGCATTAATATGATTAGTATTGCAAATATATGCAAATTAGCTTAAAATGTAAATGCAATTATAAAAAAATGCACTAAAAATATTTAAGCAATATTTTTGCATAAATAAAAAATTTAGATGGCTAAATTACTACAAAAATAATTTGAAGGATAATTATTGGAATTTTTATGAGTAAAAGGGAAGGAATAAATCAATTTGAAGCCTTTAAATTATAGAAACTTTTTAAAAATACTTATGCATGCTTATATGTGCATATATGTTATTTTGAAAGCATATATATGTATTAAAAATATATAGAAAAAAATTGGGTATCAACAAATGGGCCACCAAGAATTCCAAGATATTGCCATATCTGCACCGTGTGCAGGAATTGAGAAAGAGGTTTACGAAGATAGAGTTTCAGCATGTTCCCAGAATTCAGAACGAGTTTTCCGATGCATTGGCCACTTTTTCATCCATGATACAACACCCCGACAAGAACTTCATCAATCCCATCCCATTAAGGATCTATAGCCAGCCGGCGTATTGTGCCCATGTTGAAGAAAAAATAGACGGGAAGCCTTGGTTTCATGATATCAAAGAATATTTGGCAAAAGGAAAATATCCGGAGCATGCAAATCATACTCAGAAACGTACGCTACGGAGTTTGTCCAACAATTTCTTCCACATTGGAGGAACCTTGTACAGAAGAACTCCTGATTTGGGATCTCTAAGGTGTGTCGACGCAAAAGAAACGTCTAAGCTACTTGAGGAGATACATGTTGGGACCTGCGGCCTGCATATGAATGGCTTCGTCTTAGCCAAAAAGATACTTAGGGCCGGTTATTTCTGGATGACCATGGAGACAGATTGTGTCCAGTATGTCCAAAAATGCTACCAATGTCAAGTACATGCCGATATAATAAAAGTGCCACCAAATGAGCTCAATGCAACAAGCTCACTTTGGCCATTCGCCGCCTGGGGAATGGATGTCATTGGTCCAATCGAGCCCACCACCTCAAATGGGCATCGGTTCATCTTGGTAGCTATTGATTACTTCACCAAATGGGTCGAAGCACCATCTTACAAGGCAGTAACTAAGAAGGTCGTAGTAGATTTTGTCCACGACCGCATTGTTTGCCGGTTTAGAGTTCTAGAATCAATCATCATTGACAATTCCTCCAATCTTGACATTGATCTAATGAAGACCATGTGTGATACTTTCAAAATCGAGCACAAGAATTCCACAGCCTATAGACCTCAGATGAACAGAGCTGTAGAAGCCGCTAACAAGAAAATCAAGAAGAAACTGAGAAAGATGGTAGAAAATCACAAACAATGGCACGAGAAGCTGGCATTTGATTTATTGGGATACCGTACCACAGTTCGCACATCAACCGGGACAACTCCCTACTTACTAGTTTATGGTACAGAAGTTGTTATTCATGCTGAAGTGGAGATTCTTTCTTTGAGAATCATACAAGAAGCTGAGCTCAGCGACACAAAATGGATAAAGGCCGTTATGAGAAGCTAACCATCATAGATGGAAAAAGGATAAACGCAGTGTGTCATGGGCACCTCTATCAGAATAGAATGTCCAGAGCCTTCAACAAAAGAGTCAAGCAGAGACAGCTCACACCGGGGCAGCTGGTGTTAAAGAAGATCTTTTCGCATCAGGATGAAGCCAAAGGAAAATTCTCTCCCAACTAGCAAGGCCCTTACATGGTTCACAGAGTATTGACTGGATGAGCCCTCATACTTGCAGAAATGGACAGAGAAATCTGGCCAAAACCGATCAACCTAGATGCAGTAAAACGATACTATGTGTAACTATTTATGTTTTCACAAAATGATATAAATTGAATTAAGCTCGACCTGATTCTCGTTTAAGAGGGATACGTAGGCAGCCCTGTGGGTTCATTCACAATTCAGTAAAAATCCTATTTTTCCCAACAATCAGAAACTGGGGAAGAATTTTGAGGACCCTCCTCCTCAAAATTTCGAAGCAATTTTAGTCGATCGCAGCATGTGCAGCAGTCAGACGTGTCCATCTAACTGGGGCAGAATTTTGAGGAGGACCCTCAAAATTCTATAGCAGGAGAGGTTGCAATGTCTTGAACTACATAACAGTCACTGGTTCATCTAACCAATTTCTAAAATAATATATTTTTAATACGTCTTTGAAAACTATGGATGTTTGCTTGTAAATGACTTTGTTTAGCCAACGCTACCCCCAATGGTTTTAATAGGACCTTCGGACCAAGCAAAGCAAGCCAAGAAAGCCGATGGAGGCACGAACCGACCTCCTCCTTTACAAAACTCATGATTTTTCTTTGGATGCAGGAGCGAAGAATATACATGCCTCCAAGTCACAATCTTCATAACAACTGTGATACTGAAATCTATTACCAGCTAAGAAAACTCTTCTGTCACCGGCTATTTATTCTATTTTTGCATGGGACTAAGCCATGCCCCAAACCCTGTATGAGCCTAAGGCTTGCCTCCATATCTGCATAAGACTAAGCTCTGCCTTCCATTTGCATGGGACTAAGCCATGACCCGAATGTTGCATGAGACTAAACTCTGTCTCCATCTGCATGAGCGTTTACCGTGAAAATGGTAATAACAATTAAATTTGTAAATGGGACTCTAAAAATACGTGATCTATTTTTATGCTAGTTTGTTAGAGCAGTTGATACTAGGCGTATGAGGTTTAATGACAAAATACAAACTAAAATGGGGCAGTAAACAAATCGAGAGGCTTGCTGCCCGGGCTTCGGATTGATCGATGAAAGGCCTCGAGGTCGATACCCGACTTGAGCTCGAGCTGTTGGGGGTAACCGTGAAGGGGATAACAGTTAAGATATAATTAAAGTATCAAGCAAAAATGAAGAACAAGTATGAAAGCAATAAATGGAAAGAGTAGCCTCGAGCGGGTAAGTTAGAGAGAAAGAGAGAGAGAGAGAGAGAGAGAGAGAGAGAGAGAGAGAGAGAGAGAGAGATTATTGATCTTGTATGGAATGGTTGGACCAATAGTAGCTCCTTACAAGGTGATGAGGATCCCCTTTATATAGTAGGGGAATCCTATTATAGTACAGCATTCATTAATTATAAAATCATGAAGATGGGATGGCTATACATGATGCCTCGACACAGGCTCTGAATAGGCCGGCTCCGTCAGAGTTAGTTGTGTGCCTTGGGAATTCCCCTTTTTGCTCTAGCCTCGATCTTTGTCTTCTTTATGTCAGGCCTCGACGAGCCCCGAAGGAGGGGACTCGGTCGCAACTCCACGTCCTCGGGGTCTCGAGATATTCTTCCGAAGTGACTCAAATGCAAGAAATTAGGCCCTCTAATTTCGCCGCATACGGATAGTCTCCGCATTTCCCAGAACGAAACGATGGGAAATGATTCTGACACCTCACTCCTCGAGCTTCTTGCGGTAATGTCATGCCAATGACACAACCTATGGCGCGAGTTTTTGCGATAACCGGGAAATACCATGGACTTGTCTTTTCGACATCATTTAATGCACTATCGATTCTTATTCTCCAAGCTGAAAGTATCGCCATCGATTCGATTCTTCAAGAATGCAGTAATTGCGTTCGCCGGTCAGCCTTCCAAAGGCCTCGATGACCGCATCGTTACCTCCTATAAATGGGGGCGTTCTGGTGTTGTTTTTCTATCCAAATGTCTTCATCTAATCATTTTCCCTTTTCTTCTTACCATCTTACTTTATCGTTGATCATCATGTTTGGGGTTTGCGGCCTCAAGGCCATTTGGCAGAGCTCCTATAGGCTGTGCTGTGGCCTCTTGCCTGAGCTTCCCTTTGTCAAGCATGATTATGTTGTTCTGTCACTGCTGTGGTTGCTATTACGTTGGCAGTCAACGTCCCTGTTTGCTCGAGATGATGACATACGGGGAATCGATTCTCCCCTTTTTTAGAAAGTCATTCGGACTATGCACTGCTGCTCACTCTCATACCCTGGCCTGGTGTGGCACCTCATCCCTCGGGTTCTTTCTTTCTCGAGGGATAAAATAGCTCTACTAGTTGTTGAGGCTGGGGCCCTCCTAATCTTCAACCTTTGGCTTCGGCAGGCTATGTCTCTTTTATCTTCCTCCTATGCATCCCCTCCTTTTCCTCTTCTTCATCTTTTCCCTCATTGAGGACTTCCCGCGGGATTGATCTGGGAACCTAGAGGAGATGGCGCTCGAAGGAGTTGCCTTAGAGGATGCGAGCTCGAGGGGGCGGCACTCGAGGATGCTGATACTGGAGATGAACCCTTGAGGATGGACTAGGTTCTTAGGTTTTCGCTATGGTTGTGTACCCTTTTGTTTCTTTGTTTCTGCATAAGGACCCCTTGCGGGCTTTTGTAGTTGTATGTAAGGACGAGGGCTGTTGTGAGCCAATATTTATGAAATATGAAGACATCTTCTTTACTTCTGCTTTTAATTTTTGTCGTGTTCTTCTATTCTCTAGTACGTTTGCGGGGATTCTGGATGCATGCCTCTGTTGACGACCGTTAATATTGTTTTCAGCCTTTGTTCGAGAGAAATGGCTCCTTTCCGAGCTCATCGTTGTTCCCGGGATCTAGCCTGAAGAGGTCCGGTATACTTGGATCATCGGGGTCCTCGAGCCTTGCGGAGCTAGAGCACCAAAGTGAAAGTCAACTTTGGGAACTTGGAGCTTTACTTTGAGCTTGACGTAGATAACCTTTTAAGGTGTTTGTAGGCAGGTTTCTAAGGGAGGTGCTATTCATACTTATGCGACTTCCTAAGGTTGAGTCCTCGTGGACGGAGCTCAAAGCATTTATCTTTCTTCTTGAGGGAGAACTTCGAGGTCGGGTACTACCACGGAACTGGAGATGGTGTCGCTGACCCTCTGGGGCCTAACTTCTTCTGGACGGAGATCTCTAGGGTTAGGTACCACCTCGGGATCCGTACCGAGGCCATTGTCCTCTCAGGGCTTATTCTGGGTCGGAGAATCATTGTGCTCTTGCTTCTTTGGAGGATCCCATTATTTGGACGGCTATCCTTCCGCCTTAGCATCGAGCTCTTCGTTACCTTAAGCGCAAAAGTGTTGGTGTAGTTCCCTGCTTCAGCTTGCCAATTCTACCATAGTTATGACTGCTACTTCAGGGCCTGCCTGTCAGAGAGGGGAGAGTTCCACTCCCAATGCTCAGGATCTGTGGGAGTTTACTCTGAAGACTATGTCTTCGATAAGAGAAGAACATCTGAAGACGGTGAGGAGAGACTGCGGAAGGGGCGAGGGGATAGCATTGCAGGCGCTTTCCCCGGATGAGAGCATTACGGACCCTATTGATGGATTCCTGAATGTGTACCTATACCCTTTCGCCCTAGGTCCCCTTGATAGGGTCGTGCTTGATTTCTGTCTGAAGTATCGGGTTACTTTGGCGCAGATACATCCTTTGTTTTGGCGAGTAGTGCTGATGACGAGATTCTTTGTGGAGAAGGCTGGGCTTGAATTCACGCTTAGTCACCTCGCCAGGCTGTTTCGGCCCTTTCATCATCGAGGCATGCTAATCTTGCGGTGCCTTTCGTCCATCCCTTCGTCGTTGATGATGAGGAAGATAGGGATCGAGAGTGGTTCAATCGATTCGTCCGGGTCCGGACAACGGATGTTATCCCCGTGGAGCTCTTGCCATTTCCCGAGGGATGGAATTATATGCGTGAGTGGAGTGTCTTGTGCTTTCTTAGATTCACTTATAGCGAAAACCAGTTTATGAACTGTGTTTCTTCCTTTCCTGCAGCTACTTCGTGGGCGCTAGGCAAAGTTCCTGATTTGCCCGGCTGGGTCCGGAAGTTGGCGACCCATTCGACTTGCGACGAGCATAGGTGGCGAGCTGTATCGCAGGGTAGATGGAAAGAGAAATACCAAGGTACGTGCGTAAGCTTCTTTTACCTTGGCCTTCGTATATTTGAGATGATATTTTCCTCTTTTTATGATCTAACCTTGCCGTCATAGGTATCGAAAGGTCCCTAGTGGCGGGGCTATGCTCCTCCAGAGAGGGGGAGGAGTTGCCAGCTTCCGAGCCAAGGAACGATGGCGATAAATCGGATATGCACTCGTAATGCGATAGAGCTTTTAGCGGGGCTAAACATGTTCATGTCTTCGAGGAAAAAACATCGCCCGAGCCTGTTGTTTCTGAAGTCTTCGGTACCGGAGCGGTGGTTCCTCCGAGTGATCATGCTTCTACCAAGGTTGGTTCTTGTAGGGCCAAGGGGGCTGGACCAACAAGAGTGTGCTCGGGCTTCGAGGAAGTCTGCCGTCTTCACTTCGTGGTGAGTTTCGGCATGGTCCATTCGCATCTCGTGTCTTCCCTTCCTTATCGAGTTTTTCTTCTATTGTCCGAAGATGCTTCCTATTTTCCTCTTACTGTTCTGTTCCGACATTTGCAGCCCCTTGAATAGATTCACACCTCTTAGGCTCCTCTACAAGGAGAAGGAGGTTGAGTTGATGCACTGGCAATATGAGGCATACCGGAGCTCAAATTACGAGAGCCATTTGATGGAGCAGGTAACCTCTTGTAGTACGCATTTCGCTTTTTTAACCCTTAAGGTTAATCTTTTTGCCTATCTTAGTAGCAGAAAAGGACGGAGGCTCCGGAGTACCTTAGGGGTGAAACTGACCGCGTTAGGAATGACTGTGGCGAACTAAGAGCTCAGGTGCAAGCTCAAACTTTAGAGGAGAAAGGTGCCTTGGCTAAAGTTCCCGTCTTCGAGGCCTAACTCTGCTTGGCTCGTGACAACACTTCAGTTCAAGCGGATATGATCACGAAGCTCGAGTCTGAACTCTCGAAGGTCAGGGCTAAAATCATCGATGCTTGCATTGAAGCAGCATTGAGTCATACTAAGGCTGATCAGAAGATGGAGATTCAATTGAAGGATGCTACTGATGCCCAAGCTGAGTTGAAGAGGGCCCTTTTATCGTGAAAAAGGGAATGAGGAATATGTCTGTTGCAGATCCCGAAGAAAGGTACTTGAAGAGATCGGCACCGGGGGTTTTGTTCTCTTGGAAGAGCTGGCTCAAGCGAGGGCGGACGAGCATGATGCTCGGTCACTTCTTGCTGACATCGCGGAGAGTGAAGATGAGGCTGGTAGGTCGTAGCTTCCTGAAGCAGGGTATAGATTTTGCCATTTTGCATGTGATATTCGCAGAGCACGTTTGTAGATGGAGGACGCACCTTTTGCGTATGTAAATAAAAGGAAGCCTGGAGCTTTATCTCTTATGTATCCCTTTATGCTTCGCATTTGACCAGGCGGGCTGGTTTCAGAGTTTGGCGAGAATCCTTAGATTCGTAACACGACTCCGGAGCTCATCAGTCAGGTCCGGAGTCTCTTATATGCTTGGTTGATGCGGCCTTTAGTGCAAGCTGGCATTAGAGCTCTTACGCTTTGTTCAACTATTTTGGGTTTAGTCTCCGAGTCGGGTTCCGACTCAAGCCCATTTAATCCTCGAGCTTTTGCGTCTGCATGGCCGGGTGACAATGACTCTTACGCCTTGCCGTTGGGCATTTGTATTTTAACTATTTTGGGTTCAGTCTCCGAGTCGGGTTATGACTCGAGCTCAATCGACCCTCAAGTTTTACGTCTGCATGGGCTGGCGAGAATGGCTCTTATACCTTGGGTCGAAGCGACTTTTTATGTATGTGGCCCTGAGGCTTACGGAGCTGGCGACGACGGCTTTTATGTTGTGCCCTTAGGCATGTACAGTTAACTATTTTAGATCTGATCTCCGAATCGGGTTACGACTCGAGCTCATTTTAATCCTCAAGTTTTCAAATTTTGAGCTGGCGACAGTGGCTCTTATGTTTTTGGTCGTTGTGACCTTTTAGTGTATATCCCTGAGGCTCATTTGGCTGGCGACAATGAATCTTACGCTTTTGCCCGTGGGCATATGTAGGCTTTGTTTTTCCCTCGTTAAGGTCTTTTTTGAGATAATATTGCCTGACCCGTCGTCAGTTCGGGAAGAACCTCGATTTCAAGTCATTACCGGGGTTGTTCAAGCAACTCGGAAGGTTTAGCTCATAGACTGAGTAGCTCGAAACCTTGTGATTTGGAGTTGACATGGTCGAAGCTCATTTTCCTATTGAGGGTAACCTGTTTTAATCAGTTCTTTTCAATGTATATTCAAATTAATGGCCTGTGATTTTATTAGAGACGGTCGGGCGTCCCCGACTCACGTTAATTTGGCTGGTGCATCCATTTTGACCATAGTCATATGTGTTTGGTCGGAGTGGTTTTTTATCCCAAGTGTGATAGTTTAAGCATCCGCATCGAGTGTATGCCCTTTCGGGAGTCTTACAAATGTGACACATAGCCTAAACTTTGGCATTGAATTTTATGCCTGTAGTAAGGTCTTACAAAATTTTCATACCTATTGAGGTCTTACAGTTTTTTCATGCATGTTGAAGTCTTACAGCTTTTCATGCCTGTTGTGGTCTTACAGTTTTTTTGTTACGTAAAATATATCTGGCTAGATCGAGTTTGCCCGCTCGGGATCTTATGGCCTCGGGTTTTCTGGTGAATGGCGATTGACTACAGCCTCTAAGTCATCGAGCTTGCTTAGGCTGTGGAGGGATCTTTGCCACGAGTATACTGAATTTTCTTTTGGAGTACGAGATGCTTTTGGCAAAAGATATTCTTTGACTTCTTGGAGTAAATACATGTTGTTTTCTTGCTGTCAGCTCGGCCTGCATGAGCACGGCTCTTTTGACCGTTTGGCCCGGTAAGTCATTTCCTATTGGAACTTAGTTTGTCGTTCCACGGCCCTTCCGAGCGGACAGTGTCTTTGGGGGCGTTCCTTCCAGCATTCAAGGTTGATTGGAAAAGAAGCCCTACGAGCTTGTCGAATCTTCCTTAGGAGGCACGTTGCTCCGCTAAGAACCTTGTTGGCGAGACCCTCTTCGGAGCGGATGTTCAGCCGAGGGGAAAGAGTGCGACGGGTGTCGTTAAGGCCTTGGGATCTTCGTATAGGGTTTACACTTCCGAATGCCCTAGTCGGGTGTCTGCATACAGGTTTGTGTAAAATAACAAAGGAGGGAGGTAGTTTTACCTTACCGCGGGGTATGCAGGCGATGTTCCGAGGTCCGATATGTCCCTGCTGTTTTGGAGCGAGGACTTGGTACAACCCTCCACTGTGTTTTAGTCATGCTTGGCTGAAGACATGGTTTGATTACCCTTTGACTCTTTTGAGAGTGGAGATATTGGTGTCGGCGATACGTTATGTGACGCGAACATTCCCCTCGCCGCGTGTTGCTCTCTGCCGACGATTTTACTTCCATCCCTTGTGGGGGATTTCATCCTTTGGTGAAGAGGGGATGGCACTGCCTTCACATAGTGCGTCCGCGGCCATCTAGATAAGGCATTCATGCCTTGTGTCTCTTTTGATGATACATAACTTGGCGTTCTGATCTACGCCAGCCATGCTGACTGAGAGAATGGTCTTTCTTCACGTTGTCTCGATTGTCGTGTGTAATCCGCCAAAGATTTGAGAGGCGGGCGTTACTTGGTCCGGCAGTCTGAGCAGCCCTATCATCCTCGGCCCGACGATGTTGATCGAGCCACCTGAATTCATGAGCACACGTTTTATTTGAAATGGATTGAATGAGGAAGAAGGTTACCAGTGCGTTGGTGTGAGGCTGAGACACTGTCTCGGTGTCTTTCCTGCTGAGCATGAGGGCATCCTTGAGGATACATCCTCGTATTCGCTTTTCTCTTGTGATGAATATTTTTGTTCTTTTCATTACGGGTTCCTGCGGGGCATCGGCGCCCCCCATGATCATGTGGATGAAATGTTTCGGCTCGTTTGCCTCGTTCTTCTTGGTTGCCTCTTTTTCTCAGAACTGATTTTTAGCTCGATCGCTAAGAAATTCCTAGAGATGTCCTCTGTTAAGCAGTTGAGCTAGCTCTTCTCGTAGCTGATGACAATCATCGGTCCTGTGGCCGTGCGTGTTATGAAATTCACATACCTTTGTAATTCCTTTGCGAAGGATCCGATTGTATAGGTTTGGGCCACTTGGCATCTCTGATTTTACTGATGGCGAACAGGATATTCGACATATCGACGTTGAAGTTGTATTCTGACAAGTGGGGGCACCCGTTGTCACTACATTCCGATCAAACCTGGCTCTATTGATGAGCCCTCGAGGATCCTGTCCTCGATCCACTTTCCGAACGTTGTGAGGTAGGTTGCACCTCGGGGCGTTCCTCCTATCTTCGAGGTATGGCTGATACCTTTCTTTATTTAGTTTTGGTTCCTTTGCCAGGAACCTTCTCGGGTATACTGAGCCCAAAGGGGCTCCCAGCTGGTCATCCTTGGCCCTGATCTTTGACTAGTACTAGTTGTGGACGTCTGACCAGGTCACAGCTGGGTACTCGATCAGGTTCTATTTCAGCTGTTTCGAAGCTACCAAGCTTCGTTCGTTCAGGCCTTGAGTAAAGGCATGCACTGCCCAATCGTCGGAGACTAGCGGTAGTTCCAACTGTTCCATCTGAAAGCGAGACATGAATTCCCGCAATATCTCGTTCTTCCTTTGCTTGATTTTGAATATGTCGGACTTCCTCGTCGCCACTTTGATGGCACCGGCATGTGCCTTTACGAAGGAGTCTACTAGAATGGTGAATGAATCTATGGAGTTAGGATCCAAGTTGTGATACCACATCATGGCCCCCTTCGAGAGTGTTTCCCTAAATTTTTTCAACAATACGGACTCGATCTCGTCATTCTTTATGTCATTGCCTTTTACCACACAGGTGTAGGCCGTAACGTGCTCATTAGGGTCAGTGGTCCCGTTGTACTTGGGGAGTTCCGGCATTTTGAACTTCTTTGGAATGGGTTTCAGGGCCGCCTCCTCGGGGAACGACCTTTGTATGAACTTCTTAGAATCCACACCCTTGAGGACTGGGGGCGCACCCGGGATCTGGTCGACCCTAAAGTTGTAGGTATCGACATTTCTGTCGTTAGCTGCTATCATTTTCTCACCCGATTCGATCCTTTTGGTGAGATCCTCAAGCATTTTTACTATGGCTGGGTCGTCTATTGACCTGTTATTGCTCGATCTCTCGGGCACCTATTCGGCTGAGGGAGCTGTTTCCGGCGCTTCCATGCTGAGAGTCTTCGGATGGCTTTGTAATTGAGCAATAGCCAACTGTTGTGCCTGCAACATTTCAAAAATAAAATGAAGACTAACTTCATGTTCTTCCCGGGCTGGGGTTTTTTGGGCTTCCTGTTGGTCGTCATGTCATATGCTCCTATCGATGTGTGAGGTTTCGTTGACCTGTTGTGCGTCCTACGAATCCGCGTCCACTAGAATCGGTCCGGGTACGTTATTGGGATTCTGTGGTGGTGTGCCGACAACTGGAACAGCCACACCGTTTTCCCCATGTTTTTCGAGGTTGTCGTTCTCGACTCTGTTTACTGAGCCAGACATTTTGTCCTGAAATCAAAAGATCTTGGACAAGAAAAAGTGTGAAAGATAACTTGCGTTTTTGTAATGAAACCAGCAAGAAGATAATCACTATTATTTTTAGCCCCATGGTGGGTGCCAAACTGTTTACCATGAAAATGGTAATAACAATTAAATTTGTAAATGGGACTCTAAAAATACGTGATCTATTTTTATTCTAGTTTGTTAGAGCAGTTGATGTTAGGCGTATGAGGTTTAATGACGAAATACAAACTAAAATGGGGCAGTAAACAAATCGAGAGGCTTGCTGCCCGGGCTTCAGATTGATCAATGAAAGGCCTCGAGGTCGATACCTGGCTCGAGCTCGAGTTGTTGGAGGTAATCGGGAAGGGGATAACAGTTAAGATATAATTAAATAAGGCTCTTTATGGCCAATATCAAGCAATGAATGAAGAACAAGTATGAAAGCAATAAATGGAAAGAATAGCCTCGAGCGGGTAAGTTAGAGAGAAAAGGGAGAGAGAGAGATATTATTGATCTTGTATGGAATGGTTGGAGCAACAGCGGCCCCTTACAAGGTGGTGAGGATCCCCTTTATATAGGAGGGGAATCCTGTTATAGTACAGCATTCATTAATTATAAAAGCATGGATATGGGACGGCTAGACACGATGCCTCGACACAGTCTCTAAGTAGGCCGGCTCCGTCAGACTTAGCCGCGTGCCTTGGAAATTCCCTTTTTTGCTCTAGCCTCGATCTTTGTCTTCTTTGAGTCCGGCCTTGACGAGCCCCGAGGGAGGGGACTCGGTCGCAACTCCACGTCCTTGGGGTCTCGAGATATTCTTCCAAAGTGACTCGATAGCAAGAAATTAGGCCCTCTGATTTTGCCGCATACAATAAGGCTAAGCCCTGCCTCCATATCTGCATAAGGCTACGCTCTACCTTCCATTCACATGGGACTAAGCCCTGTCCCGAATCATACATGAGACTAAGATCTGTCTCCATCTGCATGAGGCTAAGCCCTGCCTCCATTTTGCATAAGGCTAAGCACTGCCTTTCATTTGCATGGGACTAAGCCCTATCCCGAATCTTGCATGAGACTAAGCTCTGTCTTCATCTGCATGATGTTAAGCCCTGTCTCCATATATGCATAAGGCTAAGCTTTGCCTTCCATTTGCATGGGACTAAGCCCTATCCCGAATCTTGCATGAGAGTATGCTCTGTCTCCATCTGCATGAGGCTAAGCCCTGCCTCCATATCTGCAGAAGGCTAAGCCCTACCTCCATATCTGCATAAGGCTAAGCTCTGTCTTCCATCTGCATGGGACTAAGCCCTGTTCTGAATCTTGTATGAGGCTAAGCTCTTCCTCCTATTGCATAATGCCAGTCATCGCCTTTATTTGCCGAGACTAAGCACTGTCTCTCCGACACTATCTATTTGCTCCTCTTTCGGGCTAAGCTCTGCCCTCAGCCTCACAAGACTAAGCCTTGTCTTGTTGATTTTAGCATCATATTATTGCATCTCATGGGCTAAAATATTGCCAACTTGTCCAAAGGCGTCATTTTCTAAAGGCATCATCCTCATAGTCGAAAGACACCATGTCATGGCCTGAAGATATCTCAAATTTGCATATCATTATTCAAAGGTGTCATGGTTTGGAGGCACCATTTTCATGGCCCGAGAACATCATTTCATGGTCTGCGAATCCCCCACCGAATAATTCATGGCCTAGGACATCATGGTCTAAGTACGTCATCCTCAACCGTCCAAATATAATTCTCATGGTCTGAAGGGAATCTGCATCATGTTTAAATTTCCGCATAAATATATAATTGTAGTATCTCTTTACTTGCAGGTGACTCGACAAGCAATCGGTACCCCAATAGGAGCAATCCCGCTCCAGTTCTTTCAAATTATTTCAAATCTGACCGCTCACCATAACCATCTTTCCACCCAATCAGAAGTCTCATGTCCGTTATTGTGATGACTTCATAGGTATATTCCGCCGATGAATCCAGAACTACACATGGCCTGATTCTTGTAAAACCAGGGATATGTAGAAAGCTCAAAGACCAGGGTTCGACCTCTATTTTTTCAAAACATCCCATTCGGTCAAAATTGGCCATCATTACTTTACCCAAAAACTCTTTCATTCTTCCCGGGTAAAGAGGGATAGCTGTTGATACCCAATTTTTTCCTATAATATTTTTTAAAATGCATATATACCTCCAGAACTATGCATTACATCAATTAATATTTTTCTATAATTTCTGCATTTTTAAGGGTTTTAATTAATTTATCCCAGTATTTTTATTTATATAAAAAATTACTAATTGCATCACAAATAGTTTAATAATAATTTTGTGGCTTAATTTTATCATTTGCATTTGTACTAAGTTTTAATTATTTCACAAATAGCCACATTTGCATTTTTTGGGTTATAATTGCAATAACTTTGCAATTATAGCTCATGCATGCATTATTATATTATTTTACCAGAAAATAGCTTTTTATATTTTTTAAATACTAAGTAATTGTTTTAAAACATTTCTAGGCATGAAAATTATTTTTTATAATCTGTTAGTTACTTTTTAAAATTATTTTTATCAATTAAATTGGTATTTAACAAATAGCCCTTTTATTTCGGACCTAGCCTAATTAAACCAAGCCCAAATCAAATTAAAACTTCTCCCAATTAAGTCCAACCCGCCCTAACCCAGAACCAATCGTGACCGTTGATCTCTAAAATCAACGGTCCATATCACCTCTTTCCTTTTTTATTCCTAAAGACCCCTAAACCCTAGTCACCCACCGACTGCGCTGAAACCCTTTCTTCTCTAGTTCTCTCTGAGACCAATCACTAACCCTAATCGCCTCCACCTAAACCTAGCCATAATCCCTTTGATTCCTACCTGCTCTATAAGGTTCCATGATTGTTTCAGACCTCCATTGGTCTCCTACTTCTTCTGGTTATTCGACTTTGCTATTACATGAAAGGAATCCCAAAAGATCTAGCCCAGATCTTGTTCAAGACTCTTTAAGAGTCCGTCTATGGTTACCTCCGTTTGTGAGTGCTACTCTCTCGATGTTTTATGGTTCAAATCTCTAGTTCAAAGCCAGATTCTCTTTATCCCTCCCCTTTTCCTCAAAACCCTAATCTTTGAACATGAACGCGTCCAGATCTTTGTAGATCTGGAATGATTCGGAGTTCGTCAATGACTTTTCTTTAAAGATCTCTTATTTCTTTGTTGTTAATCGATTTTAGCACTGTGTTACTTTAGGGTTTTGGTTTTCTTGTTATTTGTCGGTCGAATCTTTGTGTATCTGAAGTGTTTTCAAGTTTCCATGACTGTTTTCCTTAAGAATTTTCTGATTCCCTACTGTTAATCAACTCTAAGTATTTTTCAAAATTAGGGTTTCTGCTTCATCTATTTTTGCAAAGGGTTTTCTAAAATTTCTCATGTTTTTGTTTAATCTTTCTGTAATGACTATGTTCCAAGCTTGATTGTTCGTTGTTTGCTTCAACATTTTTGTCCATTATTGTTTTGAATAATTGACTGACTGACTCAATTATCTAGGATTTCATTTTTGTTGAAATGATTTACTGAATTTCTGCTTGCTTTCCTTAATCCTGAGATTCCTAATTAACGTCTCTTGCCTATTTAAGGTTTGTTTGACCCCGGAATGGCCTCTAATTACTCAGGTTACCTTATTTTTGTGATTGATTTCTTGATTTATGGGTTCTAACCTTAATTGTCTGTTAGACTCACTTCTTGCCTTATTTGAAACTCAATCCGATTTATTTATGGGTATAATTCCCTGATTTTCTTTCCTGTCAAGCTTAATTGATTATTTGATTGCCCTTACCTTATTTACAATATTAAGCTGCCTTACCTTATTTACTTTACACTACTCGACTCCTATAAATACATGATTCTGTTTTCAAACACACACCCAGACCTAAGCAAAAAAATACTTTAAATTCATGCTCTCTCTATTGCAAACTGATGTTAGTTGTCTACTGCACTATCTAGTCGGTTAGAAGCCAAGGACTAGATCTTGGATCCTCTTTACATCACTCTTTTATTGCAAATTTCCAACTGGTATGCCTCTACTACTGTCATTCAATTAATTCGTATGTTTATAAGCATGTTTACTTCTATTTAAATACATGTGTTTATCAGCTTGTTTATTTCTGATTAAATCCATATGTTTACCAGCATGTTTACTTCAGTTTAATCCATGTGTTTACTAACACGACTGCTTCTGTCTAAACTATGTGGTTACTTCTGTTCAATCTGTATGTTCAATAGCATGTCTAACTATATGTTTCCTAGCATGTCTATTAATGTTCAATCTATATGTTTACCACACTACCATGCCTACTGTTGCCCAATACATGTGTTTACTACAATAGCATAGTTGCTTCTGTTTTTAATTAGAACTAGGTGTTTCTATTTTCAACAAATTTGCATGTTTACTCATGTCCAAATTAGATATGTGTTTTGTTTACTTCCCTACTAGCATGTTCTCCCTATCTAGATGTTCACCTTTCACAACTTTACTCCCCAATCCCTACTGCCCCTTTGTATGTGATTGTTTGATCCTCAACATGCCTTGTCTTTGTGTTTGGTCACTTAGTAATAGCTAACTTAAGTAATCCTATTTCTGAATGTTGTTTGTTTGGTGGAACCTTTGCCTAAGTTCCAGGAATTGAATGACTCTATTTGCTTCTTGTTTCTTGAAAGTCTAAAACTTCTTTTCTCAAAATTACTCTTGTAAATCACTATCCACTTCAACAGTTTTAGAACATTTAGGGTCCAGCCCTTCTAGTGTGAGCATTGCTTTGGAGTCCATGATACCACTCTGAACTTTGACACACTGGGGTTGGCTACTCTACACTACACAAGCTGTTGATCTTTAAAGAGGGCCTTGGTGTGAGCACTGCCCTGGGTCCTTGAGGCCCTTGGAAACTTGGACACACTAAGATACCCTCCCTGACACTATGAGATGATGCATTTGAGACTGTTTGAAGGCCTGATTCCCTAGGCTTTGCTTTGGGACTATCCAGGCTCCCTATAGTATACTATTATCATTCCTGTAATTTATTTACATTTGGCTTGTAATATTAATTACTTTGTAAACATATATTGGGGAAATTAGTAAACTGGGAGGGATTATTATATGTATTTTTGTTGGGAATGGGTAGATATCATGCCTATAGGTTTTAAAATCAGTGTTTACATTCTAGAAACCATGCCTATAGGACATTGCAATGTTCATCACTTGTGTGCATCCTAGATATCATGACTATAGGGTTCAAATCCACTTCTGCAATCAGAAATCATATCATTGTGATGTTTGTCTATTTGCATGCATTCTAGATACCATGCCTATAAGTTAAAAATCAATCTTGCACTTTTAGATATCATGCCTATAGGTTAATACTCAATCTTGCACTTTTAGATATCATGCCCATATTTTAAAAATCAATCTTGCACTTTTAGATATCACGCCTATATGTTAAAAATCAATCTTTCACTTTTAGATATCATGACTATAGGTTAAAAATTAATTTCTGCATTTAGGAGCCATGTTAAATAGGTTCAGCATATTCAACATTTAGAAATCATGCTTATAGGGTAAAATCAATCTTGCATTCTGGACATTTTGCTTGTAAGTCTAAAATCAGTCTTTGAATGTCAATAAGGTTTTAAAACTAACCACTGCGTTTAGCTACTATTGTCTAAAATCAGTCCTCACATCTAAACAACATGTCTATAGGATCTAATGAACCAAACTGCTTGTTTAAAATGGTTTTACTGGTTTGTTGTAGGCAATACTATAGGGCGATTAAAATCATGCAAACTGTCAAACTGTGCTTTTGTTAATTATCTAGATTCAGCAAGCCCCCTAAAAATCAGTAGGCAAACTGATTAGGCCTTTATTGCTTCAATTAACACAATGTCGCATATGTTCTGATTTGTGCTCACCTAGATGTCCTGTTATTAGAACTCCTTTAAAAGTATCTGAAACATTGTTGTTTGAGACGTGCATTTGCTTGCTCTATTTGTGGAGGTAAAATGTGAGCCCTTTTTATTGTTCTGTCTTTGGTCCAATCCTAAGTGTTTTGTTTGTCGCCTAGAGTTTTCTCCTTTTAATTACTGTAGGAGAGTCTAGATCCATCTTAACTAGAAGTCCTAAATACCTCAAGCACTATATAAGTAAAGGAACGGGTAGTGCACGCATAGGATACATCTTAAGGTTGCTAGAACGCTTTAGGCTATGACCAAGGGGAGGGTAATTGGGTAGTGAAAGGATATGATGATCTGTACGCTAATGCCATGTGTAACCCCTCTAGTTGAAGAAGGCTTACCGGGTATTGTACAGATGTGATCCTGTAGGCTAAAAAACCTTGGACCCCTTTTACCCCTTGTTTTAAATGTAATTTGTCTAATTTGCTTTATTTGTTTATAAGACTAATTCACATAATTTGAGTTCGGTCGGGACCCACCGTTGTGGACCGTAAGGGGTACCTAACACCTTCCCCTCAAGTTATTTTGAGCCCTTACCCAAGTCTCTGGTTATGCAAACCCGGTTTTATGAGTTATTTGCTTTAGGTGCCCTAACGCACCTTAAATCCGTTAGGTGGTGACTCTTCAAATTCAAATACCCAACTCCCAAAAGTAAATGAGTTGTTCCCAATGAATGTCAAAACTCGGAATTCGCGAGGAAAAAGGGGGCGCGACAACACATCGAGGCTATCAGAATATAATTTTAATGGATGCAGTGAGTACAGTATCGGCCATCGGTCTCATCAAGGAGACCCAGTGTCCGATGCCACTCCAGTCTGATCCGTCACAAAGTGATCATAATTTGATATGAAAATATCACGATACCCACGGGCATAGAATAGAGGATTGTCGGTAGTTAAGGGAAGAAGTGGCTCGTTTATTCAACAATAGGCATCATCGAGAATTCCTAAGTGAACGAGCCAAAAACCATTTCAAAAAAAGTGACACCAATAAGAAAATTGAGCAGGAAGAACCTCAACATGTGAACAACATGATTATCGGAGGAGTAGATATTCTGCAAGGGCCAATGATAAAATGAACCAAAGTTTCTATCACAGAGGAAAAATAACTCGAGACTATGTTCTACAGGGATCCATCTCGTTCAGTAATGAGGATGCTAAGGGCGTCATTCAACCCCAAAACAATGCACTGGTAATATTTGTACTCATTACACAATCCCAAGTTAAAATGTGTTAATCGATCAAGGCAGATCATCCAATAGAGAATCGTGGAGCAACTGGGGCTATTGGATCAGATCGTACCAGTAGTTCGATTTTTTAACGGGTTCAGTATGTCATGCGAGACAACGAAGGGTGAGATCACCCTACTAGTCAACACAGTCAGAACCACTCAGCAAACAAAGTTCTATGTGATAGAGAGGGATATGAGGTACAATGCCCTATTTGGGAGATCGTGGTTTCATAGCATGAGGGAGGTGCCATCAACCTTGCACCAAGCGTTGAAATTTCCAATTTCGTGTGGGATCAAAATAGTGTATGGGGAATAGCCGGTAGCAAGGGAGATGTTCATCATCCAAGAGGTGACCCCAGCACCCGTGGGCATGACATCAAAAAATGAGGGACTGATCGAAGAGAAAGTCACCATATAGCAATCATAGGTCTCAGACTCCACCGAGGGAAAAATTGTTCTTTATAATACGAATCTTCATAACACACTATATTTTACACTTGTTCTTTGAAGTTTGATTTCAGGATTATTCAATATGTCAAATTCCCAATCTTCTCACTTAAGTTTTGATGCCGAGTCAAGCCACCACGGTGAAAATAATAATGTGGTGTGAAGAGACGGTGTATCCCATGTTGACCCTAATGGCGTTTTGATCGATGACCTAGTCGATGCTATCGACAATAACCTATCGACTGATTCTGATAACAGCATTCATGGGGCACCCCGATCATCGGCTTGCGAGGCATACGAATGGGGAGGTGATGGAGATAACTTACGTTTGATTTTTGAGATGTTCCAAGCTCAGCAAGTTGCTATAGCACAACTGCGGAGTCAAAATCATGCACACAACACGGTCGAACCCGAATGGGTTGGAGAAGATACTCAAAGAAAAGAAAGAATTATCACAGAACCCGATGTGTACGGACCCAAAAAAACTTTCGATGTGATAAATATGCTTGAAGCACTGACAAAATGGGTGGAATATTGTTAAAAGAAGATATAGGAGAATGAAAAAAAGGTGGAAACGTATAATTCGAGGGTCGATCAGATCCTGGGAGTGCCTCCGATATTGAAGGGACTGGATTCCAAAAAGTTCATTCAGAAACTTTTTCCCCTGAGCATGGCTCCAAATCCAATTCCGAAAAGGTTCTGAATGCTTGGCATTCCCAAATACAACAGGACCACAGATCTTAATGAGCATGTGACCTTCTAAATGTGTACAATAAAAGGCAACGGCCTCAAGGATGACTAGATCGAGTTGGTATTGTTGAAGAAATTCGGGGAAACCTTGTCCAAGAGAGCAATGACATGGTACCATAACTTAACTCCAAATTCTATAGATTCATTTGCTCTTCTTGTAAATGCCTTTGTTAAAGCCCATGTTGGTGCTATCAATGTCGAAACGAGGAAATTAAACCTTTTCAAAGTCAAGCAAAGGGACAACGAGATGCTTAGGGAGTTTGTGTCAAGATTCCAGATGGAACGGATGGATCTGCCTCCGTTGCAGAAGATTAGGCCGTTCAGGCATTTACTCAGGGACTTAACCCTTGAAGTTCAGTTACGTCTCAACAATTGAAGCAAAACTTGGTAGAGTACCCAGCGGTTACTTGTGTCGATGTCCATAGCAGGTACCATTCAAAGATCATAGTGGATTACGACCAACTAGGGGCTCCCTCGGGGTCGGTTTATCCCAATAGAGCAAATGACAAGTCTAAAAACAATAGTGGATCAGGAGTCGAGGCCACCTCGAGATCGATACCAGCCATATAACTTAGATAGAAAGGGAAACGTACCCAATTGCTATTTGACTAGGAACAATAAAAGAAGTGACCAGGAGCAACCAAGGGTTGGTGAATAGAAATAGTTTCGACAGACCCCTCAGAGTTACAGACACATCGAGGCTATCAGAACATAATTTCAATAGATGCAGCGAGTATAGTATCGGCCATTGGTCGCACAAGGAGACCAAGTGGCCGAGGCCACTCCAGTCCGATCCACCACAAAGTGATCATAATTTGATATGAAATATGAAAATATCACGGTACCCAGGGGCATAGAAATGAGGATTGTCGGCATTTCAGGCAAGAAGTGGCTCGTTTATTCAACATTGGGCATCTTCGAGAATTCCTAAGTGAAAAACCATTTGAAAAAACGGGACGCCAACAAGCAAATCGGGCAGGAAGAACCTCAAAATGTGATCAACATGATTATCGGAGGAGTAGACGTTCCGCAAAGGGAAATGATAAAATGCCCCAAAGATTCTACTACATAGAAAAGATAACTCGAGACTATGTTCTAGAGAGATCCATCTCGTTCAGTGATGAGGATGTTGAGGGCGTCATTCAACCCAACAACAATGCACTGGTAATATCTGTACTCATTAAAAAATCCTAAGTTAAGCGTGTGTTCATGATAAAGGCAGATCATCCAATGGAGAATCATGGAGCAACTGGGGTTGTTGGATCATATCGTACTATTAGTTCAGTATGGCATGCGAGACAAGAAAGGGTGCGATAACCCTACCGGTCAACACAGTCGGAACCACTCAGCAAACGAAGTTTTATGTGATAGAGAGGGATATGAGGTACAACGCCCTATTTGGGAGATCGTGGTTTTATAGCATGAGGGAGGTGCCATCAAACTTGCACCAAGGGTTGAAATTTCCAATTCCGAGTGGGATCAAAATAGTGTATGAGGAATAGCAGTCCACAAGGGAGATGTTCGTCGTCGAAGAGGTGACCCCAGCACCCGCCGTCATGACATCAAAAAATGAGGGACTGATTGAAGAGAAAGGAACCATATAGAAATCATAGGTCTCTGACTCGATCGATCCAGGAAAACGGGATGAGCGTACCACCGATGAAGAAAATGATTTCGGGGTCCCAAGATCTTTTGTAGCACATAACGACACTGATTCTACCAAGTCAATGATCGAGGAACTAGAACAAATCATACTATTCAAGCATCTACCGGATAGAAAGGTATACCTGGGCATCGGGCTAACCCCAGTCTCAGGAAATAAGTCATTGATTTTCTCAAAGCTAATGCTGATTGTTTTGCCTGGTCCCACTTAGACATGACAAAAATTCCACCAGAGATAACAACTCACAAATTGAGTCCGGATCCAAAATTCCACCCAATCAAACGGAAGATGAGGCCACAGTCTGAAATCAAACACGCATTCATCAAAGATGTGGTATCTAACCTCTTAAAAATAGGTTTCATTCAAGAAGTCAAATGACCGGATTGGCTAGCTAATGTAGTCATCGTACCTAAAAAAGGAAACAAGCTTAGAAGGCATGTAGATTATAAGGACATGGATAAGGCATGCCCGAAGGACTTATTTTTTTTGCCTAATATCGACAGAATGATCGCACGATAGTAGACACAAGACGCTAAGCTTTCTCGATGCCTATTCCGGGTTTAACCATATACAAATGGACCCGGGTGACCAAGAGAAAACTTCTTTCATAACTATGTTCGACACTTATTGTTATAACGTGATGCCATTTGTGTTAAATAATGTTGGTGCCATATATCAGCGCTTAGTTAACCGAATGTTCAAGCAACAAATAGGGAAATCAATGGAGGTTTATATTGACGACATGTTATTTAAGTCCCTACGAACAGAGAACCATTTGAGACATTTGCAGGAATCCTTCAACATACTAAGAGAATACAACATGAAGCTAAACTCGGAGAAATGTGCCTTCAGAGTCGGCCCGGGCAAGTTCCTCGGTTTCATGGTATCTAATTGGGGAATAGAGATCAACCCGGATAAGATAAAGGCCATACAAGATATATCTGTGGTTGACAACGTCAAGGTAGTGCAGAGGCTAAACAAGCAGATAGCCGCATTGGCCTGATTTATTTCTAGGTCATCGGATAAAAGCCACCTATTTTTCTTGTTACTGAAGAAAAATAGCAACTTCTCTTGGACCCTGGAGTGCCAAAAGGCTTTGGAAGAGCTCAAACAATCATTATCAAGCCCTCCTTTGCTGCACGCCCCGAAGACGAATAAGCAGTTGTACATTTACTTGGCAGTATTCGAGGTAGCGGTGTCCTGGTTCGGGAAGAAGAAGGTACATAGTGTCCTATCTATTATGTTAGTAGAACCCTAGGTGATTTCGAAACAAGGTATCCACACCTGGAAAAGTTAGCATTTGCCTTACTAATCGCATCTAGGAAACTAAAACCATACTTTCAATGTCACCCTATATGTGTCGTGACCTCGTACCCACTAAGGAATGTTATGCATAAACCCAAACACTCAGGCTGGCTAGCAAAAATGGTTCGTATAGATTAGCATGTATGATATTGAATATAAGCCCCCGAACTACCATAAAATTTCAGATATTGGCAGACTTCATGGCCGATTTCACACTGGCTTTGAATCTAAGGTCTTTGAAGAATTATTACTCACCTCGGGGACTAGCTCGGTGGTCTGGACCCTATTCATGGATGGTTCTTCTAACGCAAAAGATTCTGAGTTAGGAATCGTACTAAAAAAAACCACATGGGTAGCATAATTAGGAAATCAACTAGAACTATGAAGTTGACTAACAATGAAGCCGAGTATGAGGCTATAATTGTACGTCTAGAACTGGATAAAATCCTGGGGGGTGAGGTGATCGAAACCAAGTGCGATTCCCTCCTCATTGTAAATCAAGTTAACGGGATGTTCGAAGTCAAAGAAGACTGGATGTGGAGATACTTGGATAAATTACAAGTGATGTTATATCGGTTCAAAGAATGGACATAACAAGATGTACCCCGAGATTAGAATAGCGAGATTGATGCGTTGGATAATTAAGGATCGCCAGTCGACCCCTATGAATTCAATTCCCGAATGGTGGTACAATTTATGAGCTCAGTAATAGAGGAAGGTCATGCCGAGGCAAACTCAATAAGTTTGACTTGGGATTGGAGAAACAAATACATAGACTACCTTCTGAAGGGGAAACTACTATTGAATCCCAAAGAATCAAGGGTCTTTCGATCTAAAGCTGACAGGTTCAGCTTAATCGAAGGCCAAATGTACCGAAGATTGTTTTTTAGACCATTGGCAAGATGTTTGCTGCCCAGGGAGACCAATTATGTGATGAGGAAAGTCCACGAGGGTACATGCAGAAACACTTCGGGAGCAGAATCTTTGGTTCGAAAATTGATCAGGGTTGGATATTACTGAAACGAAATTGAAAAGGATGTGAAGGACTTTGTTCAAAAGTGTAACGAATGTCAAAGGCATGCCTCAATGATCTAATAACCGAGAGAGCTGCTTCACCCAGTCCTTTCCCCTTGGTCGTTCATAAAGTGGGGAATGGACATCATAGTTTTTTACCATGGGCACCCGGTAAGGCCCAGTACATCTTGCTTATGACCGATTACTTCTCCAAGTAGTTTGAAGCATAGGTGTTCGAGAAATTTAGAGAAAAGGAGGTCACCGACTTCATCTAGGATCATATAATATGCCGGTTCAAGATACCGACCAAGATCACGTGTGACAATGAGAGACAATTCATCAGTAGTAAGGTCAATAAGTTCTTCGAAGATCAAAAAATCAAGTAGATTTTATCCACCCCTTATCACCCGAGTGCGAATGGTCGAGCAGAGTCAATAAACAAAACCATACTACAGAACTTGAAGAAAAGGTTGACCAACTCAAAACAAAGTGGAAAGAAATTCTGCATGAGGTCCTATGGGCATATCAGACAACTTCGAGGTCGAGTACCGGTGAAACACCATTCTCTCTAGTCT
Organism: Nicotiana tabacum; assembly: GCF_000715075.1. Lineage (NCBI taxonomy): Eukaryota > Viridiplantae > Streptophyta > Magnoliopsida > Solanales > Solanaceae > Nicotiana > Nicotiana tabacum. Next base: position 26,248,213 of record NC_134085.1, read on the forward strand.
ACAGCACAAAGGCTTTGATTCTGATAAAAGTGAGAGAATCAATCCTAAGTTTCCAATATTCTACAGAGACATCGAACGATGATGCCAGGGCCACAAGTCTAAATTTAGCAGATGAAAGGCGAGAAACCGCCCTAGTTTGGTTAGCAGCTTAAAGATACTACAGCTGAAATGCAAACCTTCAACACAACAAAGTAGAGGAATTGGTATTGAGGAATGTCACACTGCATACCAATAACCCTAATGACAGGAAACTAGGCCTGAACTAGGAAGGACCGTACAGAGTTACTGGTATAACTAGAAAAAGGCTCGTACCGGATTGAATCTGGAAATGGTGTACAACTGCCAAACAACTGGAATGTGGCACACTTAAACCGGTACTACTGCTAAGGTATGAACACATAAATTTCTTTAAGGATTATTACACTGTGAACTAACCCATGCAGGTACGCAATTGAAGTCAAGTTCAAGGATTAGGTCTAAAAGCATGTGTTGTACTCTTTTCTCCTTCGGCCAGTTTTTTTCCCGAAGTGGGTTTACTGCAAGGTTTTTAACGAAGCAACAGTAAGCATGCTACTCTACTATTGAAGACCGATCTAAGACCAGGGACATCGGATTGCCCGTATCGGATCAATAGCAATCAGCCCTCAAACTTTAGCCTCGAGCACTAGGGGACTATCACACCCTGAGTCAAGAATCGAATGTCTAAGCTTAAAAAATTAGAAGGAAATTATACTAGATATCAAAATCCAAGGCTTGAATAATAGGATTTATTGAAGGGCCAAATGGTCAAATGAACCGTGCCCACATCCCGCCATGGCGTATAGCTTTTGTATCTTTGATTACTTACACTACCTTTAAAGTAATAAAATGAGAAATTCGCCATCTACATTTCATCAGTTCACGTTCGCACGAGCAATGTTATCATTATGTCACTCAGAACCTCCTAGCCCCTAGGCTACCATTAATCGGGGGCATGAAACCCCGAAGGCAGTAAGAGTCCACAGGACCATGCCCAACTACCTAAAGACCCATAAGCCTACGGGTCTCCGGTGGCACCAAGATTACGATGCCTGGCCTAAATACAAAAGGCCAAATCCCACTTAAGATACGAAACCATTGAAGCTTCGATAATAATGTATAAGCAATTCGGAGACATCTGAGTTCGTACACATAAAAAGTAAGGTCCTTGCACTTTTTAAATCTACAAGAGATTACGTCCGATCTGATCAAGTCAATCGGTCTCGAATTACATCCATGAAAATAGCCACTTTCGGCAAAAGTTAATTGTGTTCGGATTAATCATTCGAATATTTTAATAAAGACTTCATTTTATTTTTATATCGGATCCTCAAAAGTCAAAGCAACTCGGAGTCGTTACTTGACCCAGGACTTATCTGGGCTTTGGAAGTTGAAAAATTTAAGCAATATCAAATTTTATGCTAAGGCGCTGACAATATATTAGGTCCGATACACAACTTATATATCCTAAGTCCTAAACATAAGCAAATGCAGAAAAGTTAAAGGACGCGATATGTAATCAAAGGGAAATTTCATTATATATATGTATATATATATATATATACATACATATATATACATACATACATATATATATATATATACATACATATATATATATACATATATATATATATATGTATATATATATGTATGTATGTATGTATGTATGTATGTATGTATACATACACCCACTAAAAGGTATTTACAAGGTCACGGTAGAAAGGACCCAAAGTACAAAGCGTACAAATAATAAAAAGACTAAATAAGCTAAGGCATCTCCTGCCGAGTCTTCATCGGAGCCCAGCTCACTATCCAAACCCTCGGACAGGTACTTTGCCTTAGCCTAAGCTTCGAGCCTCTTGGCCTCTTTGATCTTGGATGCTAAGTTGACCCCCGGGCTTGGATCTCCTCAAGAGCCTCTATCTGTGATAGCCAATTCACCTACTCAATCTTCGTTATAATACAAGCTTTGGCTATCTTAACATCAGCCTTGTACTGGGCCAACATGTCCTAGGCTTCTAAGGCCTTATTCGAAGCCATCTCTAATCTGGATTTTAGGGTCGTGTACTCTTGGCCGAGAGTGTCACATTCTCCAATGGTCGAGGCAAGTTGTTCCCGAAGCTTCTCGTTTAGCCGAGACCATTTATCAGCCTTTTGTCTCATAACTCAGAGCTGCACTTTGGTCGATGCCACTTCCTCTTAGGTGGCATCCCACTCCAATGCTAGGAGATCCATTTTCCCCTCAACTCGTTAGCTGAAGAATTGAGCTCGTCCATCTCGGACCTAAGTTGGTCGATCAAGGTTATTTTTTCCTAGACCTGCGAGGTTGCAGTGTTAGCATTTGCACTTAAACTCTCTTTATCGATATCGAGCATTTTTACCTTTTCAACCAGAAGGGCGTGGTCCTATTTCACTTTCAAAGCTTCCTTTTGGGCTTTCTCCAGTTTGGCTTGTACGGTAGAGCGGTCGACCATGTCCTAAGGACTTTATCTTTCTGCTCACAGAGTACTTTGTACATCTCTATTTACCGGACCTGCTCCTTGAGCTCGAATTCGAGGTGACTCACTTCTATCCTGGTGCAGTGAAAGCTTTCATGGTGAAGCACCGAGGCCTGAAATATAGAAAGAAAATTGTTAAGAAGCCATTGACAAAACACGAATAATTAAGATAAAAAAGGAAGAAGATATACCCAATTAAGCGCCTGCTGAGCCTTGTTGATGAGACTTGGCCCATCTACCTCCTTAATCTTCACTTGTTATTCCTCAGTTACAAAGGAATGGAGATAGTGGCCACTCCTACTGGCCCAAACAACATGCTGGTATCCACCAACACCGTAGACATGACTATTTTCTTTCGCTCAGTGGGTCTATACTCGAAGCCGGAAAATATTTCTCGAGCTTTGAAATTGAACTCGTCCCACCTGATCCCGATTGCACGACCTTTTTAGGATCTCCAGGTGGTCAAAGCCAGAGTAATGCATCAGTATACTGACATCCATTCCCTCAAAAAATGAGTTAAGGGCATCATCCACAGCTCGGGATGCGTCAATTGGTTTCTTCTCTGCAGCCCGGGCTTTGTTTAAAGTTGCCTCCAGCCGAGGCGATGATTCTTGAATATGGATGACACCATCATCTTCAGGAGCAGCTACTCTCGGGACCGGAGGGGCCTCCTGCGAAGCGGTAACTACTTAATCTTTTTCGATCCCTAGAGCTACACGAGGCTCAGCCTTTCGAGCATCCCCCTTCGGGGCAGCCAACTGCAGGTCGGCATTGATCGGATTGTGAGTGACGAACTCCATGTCATCGTCATCCTTGAGAAAGTCCTTGAGTTGGTGAAGAGCCTCGAAATTTGGGACCCAGGCACCTTGCCTCGGAGGCTTTTTGGTGTTCTTTCTGACCCTGAGCACAATACTTTTCTTCTTCTTAGCCTCAGCAAGAGCGTCTGTGGAGTCAGAACATCTTTTCTTCTTCTTCTTCTTCTTTGTTTTCTCCTTCTTCTTTGAAGCAGGATCAACAACGAGTTGTAGAGAAGCAGAAGGTTTTGTGGATGTGGTCAAGGCCACAGTATTGACTATTTCCCGAAGTTTTGTGGTCTTGGGAAAACCTGTGAGAAAAAAAACTTAATCATAACAGTGACATAATAAAAATGACTCAAAGAAAGATTCAACCAAAATAGAGAGGCACTCACTGTGGGAACGAGCCTCCCATTTGCCTTTGGAGAGTTTATGCCGTTCACGCTCGGGGTAGGTGAGTGGTTTGCTTATGCCCTCGATCCACTCCTTGAAATGTGCAACCGCATTGGGGACTTGGGTGATAGTTGCATGTCAAATGAAATAAATAATGAGAAAGAAGAGTAGATGCAAAATGTACTTTGACAACCCAAGAGGAAGTAAACTTATGTTTAGGGTTCCACCTCTTGGGGAATGACATAAGCTCAGAAGAAATAAGGTCCTCGGTCTTTATCCGAACAAACCTACCCTGCCAGCCTCGGTCCCTGCCCTCATTATGCAGGAGAAGGGAGCTTGCTTTGCCAGACGGGCAAGTTTGATTAACCCCCCTCGGAGGATTCGGGGGCTGTAAACTCGGAGTAAGGGGTCGAGCGTGAACCGAGGCTCCTCCATTTTGTTAGCGAAGTGACGGAGAAGGGTCACGATCCTCCATAAAGACAGATGAATCTGCTCGAGGCAGATTTCGTACCTCTTAGAGAACTCGAGGATCACCATATCTACAGGATTGAACGTGAAAGGATACATGTAAACACTTAAGTACCAGATGACCGAGGGTGCCCGCAGATTGGAGGTCGGGATTGGATGAACGATACGTCGGAAATCGAGCATGGCCAAACATGGGAAGAATCAAGCTCAAGCGAAATGAAGAATCGGGGTTAAAGGGAAGGAAGTTAAAGAGGACAAACGAGGAGCCGAAATATCCGCCATCAGTCGGATATTACAGCACGAATCACGCCTGATATTGACTATGGATCGTGTTTTCTTGGGAGAAAAAGGAAGGAAAGGATTTTTACCTTTTTAAAGTTGTATTAGGGTTAAAACTCCTCTACTATATAAAGAGGGGAAGCTTTCCATTTTTTGGGTCACTTTTGGCACGTATATCAAAGCAATAAAATTTACTTTTATCTTTTAGCAATTATTCAAGTGTTCTTCAAGCTGTTCATCCATTTAATTGTGATCGAGCTCCATTCTGAGGGCTCGATTGGAATCGGTTTTTAGCATTTCAATCTAACGCGAAGCTTAATTACTTCGTCACATTTGGTTTGATCGTTTTCTTTTCTTTTAATTCAATTACTTGTTATTCTTTGACCATTCGTGTTAAATTAAACCATGTATCATTTAAACTGCGTACAAATTTAATTGTCACTCGTTTTAAGGGTAAACGCACATTTAGTTTAAGACCACCCATAAGATTCAAGTCTCCTTTAACTTTTCAAAATTTTGTGTCCGAGTCAAATTAAAAAACATAAATAAAAGAAGGATTAGAAATTAAATTATGCATTAAGATAAAAGTCTATATTAATAAACTATGATATAATAATAACAATAGACATTATATATTTATTCGGTTAATGTAAACATGGGTGTAAATAAATTTTATCTTCAAAGTTAGCTATCACATTTGATATTGTCAGTTCATATCCAATTTTGAACCATCTCTTTAGTGTACAATATCTCTTATATTCCTTTGTTTGATCATTTAAATAAGTAAATTAACATCTTGATCCGTAGCCACATTGTTAATATTATACATATAGTAATTCTTTTGGTAAATCATATCTAAATTAAATTTAAAATTCACATAGGAGGGAAAACTGCTACGCGCGCGTGTAGATTTTGAAAAGTTTTTACAAATAAACTTATTTGACTGTTAGAAAAATGAACTATATATTGTTGCTTAAAAACATTAAATCAGGTAGCAAGGACTGGAAACGTATTTTATGATGATCTAATTAATGATTTAAATTGAAGATTGAAATTGATAAAGTTGGATACTGCAATTAGTTACATATCACTATGGTGACTGCTTAGAGGGGAAAAAGAAAGAAATTAACAGCATCATGAATTGCATGTACAGTTTACTTTTCATGCATATAAAAGTGGCTTTTTCTCACTTTGGGTGATCATGATCATGAAATCTAGCAAGAACAAATGATTGTGGAATGAGATAAGATAATTTTATGTAGTAAAAAGATACTTCACCATTTCTGACCACTGACCAGAGGAAAAAGTAGATATTTGAGTCAAATGATGAAAAACAGGTGGAACATTCTCATCATTATAATGGCCTTGGTCGAGTCCTTCTTTTATTTATTTATGTAAATAAATGTCTGTTAACAGCGACAAGACTCTTGGGAAGCTGGAGATTATTAGCATGAAAAAAGGATTGGAGCTCCTTTCATTTAACAGAAACATTTCTTTAAAAACTACATAAAATATAGCGAAAAGTTAAAGAAAAGATGAAAATTAGTATATACATAAGAACGGGGCAGATGCACCATCCATGGGACTGCTCTTCCTTTAACTAGAGGTCTCAAGTTTGAGCCTTGAATATAGAAAAATCCTTGGTAGGGAGCGCTTCCCCCCGAATGGGGCCCTACACGGCGCGAATCCGGATATAGTCTAGTTCCAATGCGGGTGCCGGACACCGGGCAGGAAACCAAAAAAAAAAAAAAGAACGGGGCAGATGCAACGTGTTACCAACGGGTTCAATTGAGTCCAAAACTTTCGATGTGGAGTAAAAATTTATATGTAAAAATTCATTAAAATTGTAAAAATAGTAGATATGAACACATCAATTTAAAAATATATAATGGGTTCAATGCTAAAACCCTTAAAAGTTGAACACATAAAATTTAAATCCTGATGAATCCGCTTCTGCATAAGAATTTGTATATACATAAGCACAAGTTCACTGAAGTGATACCTTTCTTTCATATATTGGTTGAAACATTGCATACTTCACGAAAGTAATAATTAAGGATCATATATAATCCAGTATTTACTGGAGAGAAGATTGGTGAATACACCTGAAGATTTTTAGATAAACCTTGTCAATATTATTACTCCTTGACGATTTAATTGTTAAACAAAAATCTATATTGGTGCAGAAGATTAGTGTATTTGGAATTTTTTATGCATGGATTCTAGTTTTATACATGCATGTTCATGTTCTATTTCTTCAACTAATTAACTTAATACTTGCTCAAAACATTCAGCCAAGGTCGTGTGCCCCTCATCCCTCAAGTTCCTCTAGATCAGTGCTAAAATCAGGAGTTTCTGCTAATTAGGGTTTTCAACATTTAATACATAGGTACAAAAAGTATTATATTTAACTTTTATATATATAATATAACTTTTTAGTGAAAAATATTTAAGACTGCCTTACACTCACCTTACCGGGGCGGACCTAGCGTATTACCGACTGGTTCAATTGAACCCATAACTTTTGACGCGGAGTAAAATTTTATATGTAAAAATTTACTAAAATTGCGAAAATAATAAATATGAACCCATAACTTTAAAAATATAATGGGTTCAATACAAAAAATTTTAAAAGCTGAACCCATAATATTTAATTCCTGGATTCGCTTCTGTCACCTTATATTGTTGTAGCTCCCCACCTGCTTACACCAACCTTTGAACTTAGAGGGGAATAAAAGTCACTCTAAGCCTTACAAAGAGCTACTCCCTCCGTTCCAATTTAGGTGAACCTATTTGACTGGGCACGGAGTTTAAGAAAAAAATGAAGACTTTTGAAATTTGTGGTCCTAAACAAGTCCAAATGGGGCCCGGAGTATTTGTGTGGTTATAAAAGCTTCTCATTAAGGGTAGAGTTGTAACTTTAAGCTAAATTGTCATCAAATTTAGAAAGGGTTCATTCTTTTTGGAACGGACCAAAAAGGAAATAGGTTCACATAAACTGGAACAGAGGTAGTATATAATATTCCTATTAGTAATGTTGATTGGCAAGTTGAATGGTCATTATTGAATTAATTCAAGTTCAACCTAAGTGTGGTAAGTCAAAATTTCGAAATTGGCCATCATTCAACTAAATATTGATCACAGAAACAATATGGCCTACATGACCTGTTATGTTTCTCATTGTAATTGATGGATAAAAAACCCTCCTCTCATCATTCTGATGTGGGCGCATGATTAAAAGACAATTTCTGCCGTTAATTGAAAGCCCTTGAGAAGAGGGATCTTTCTCTTCATTAAGGGCAATATGATAGAGAAGTTTTTGACGAAGTTTTGCTTTAAGTTTACGCTTTCCTCGTGTGGTCTGCTCAATCATGAATTTTTTCTTGAGCCGAAGGCCATTCCACTTACGATAATATATCTCTCATCATTAGAGTAATCTCCCACATTATTATTGGCTTAAGGACAAATTAGCTCAAAAACACACGACGAGAAAAGAAAGGTTGGTAAAAAGACAAAATAGTAACAAGCAAAAACTATGTTAATGCCAAGCAAATTGCGATAGACTATGTGAGTCTTTAGTTTTGAGCCGAGGATTTATCGGAAATAGCATTTATATTCCTCCAGAGTAAGGATAAAGTTTGCATACACACTACCCTTCCTTATATGATTTTATTGGATTGTTGTTGTTAGATCTTCACTTGCATGTTTGCTTTTTCACCAAAAAAGAAAAAAATTGCATTGTTCTCCAATAAATATTGCACACACGAGCGAACTTACAGGAAACCCTAGGTGGCACCAGTCAATATTAGTACATTCCTTGGCCCTGCTCTTTCTGAGAGGTTGGAAAGGATCAATATTCTCTCAAATTCCTCTAAGAATTACTTATGTGGGATACATCCCAAGAATGTGAAAGGAAGACAAACTTCCTTTGACATAAAGCACCATGCTGCCAAATCTATAGGACAAGTGATTTGGGTTGTCAGATTTTTCATTACTTTCATAATGTAAAGCTTTGATATTTACATTGTGATGATATCATCCATGAGGCAAGTAAGGAGTATTGGACGTCTATAAATAGATAGCTTCTGACTCAATTGAAGACACACCTAAACATAGAGCATGAAGAAAAATATTCTATGAGGAAAAATATAGAGAGTTTGAGCGGTATTGTAGTGAGATAAAAAAAATAAAAGAGGATTATTTCTTTTGAGAGTGAGTAGTCTTGGAGTTATTTACTCGGTACCACAAATTGTAAAATCCTTGCTGCAGAGTATCGTTTCAAGCAACTCATGGAAGAAAATCGAATATACTTGATTTAGTATATTCTGATGTTTGTGGTCCAATGAATGTAGAATCAATGGGAAGTAATAAATATTTTCTCACATTTATTGATGATGCTTCACGAAAATTGTGAGTTTATTTCTTGAGAACAAAGACCAAGTATTTCAAGTTTTTTAGAAGTTCCATGCTCTGGTGGAAAGGGAGACAGGTCAAAAATTAAAGCGTCTCAAGATAGGCAATGGAGGAGAGTATACTTCAAAAAAGTTCGAAAACCACTGCTCAACCATGGAATCAGACATGAGAAGACAGTTCCTGGAATCTCACAACACAATAGTGTAGCTGAAAAGATGAATCGCACCATTGTCGAAAAAGTGAGAAGTATGCTCAAAATGGCAAAACTTCGCACAGCTTGTTACTTGATTAACAGAAGTCCATCAGTTCCATTGGAGTTTGACATTCCAGAGAAAGTCTGGACCAACAAAGAGGTGTCCTACTCCCTTATAAAAGTGTTTGGATGTAAAGCTTATACACATATGCCGAAGGAGCAGAGAATGAAGCTGGATGACAAAGTTACTCCATACATCTTTATCGGTTATGGAGAGGAAGAGTTCGGCTACAGATTGTGGGACCCGAAAAGAAAAAAGATCATCAGAAGTAGAGATGTGATCTTCAGAGAAGATGTAGTTGGGATTGATAGTGATCAATCAACAAAGACTAAAAATGATAATGGTACAATTACTAACTTTGTTATTACTCTGTAGTCCCAGCTACCCAAAACTTCCCGAACTACATTGACCTGATTCCTTTATAGCCAAGGATATGTAGGAAACCTTTGAAGCAGAGGTTCGGTCAAATCTTTCTAAAAATGCTTCCCACGGAGTATTCGAACGGGCAAAAATCGCTCGTGTCCGCTCACTTTATCTTTGTACGAAAACTCTTCGAGTTTCCGCACAAAGAGGGGCAGCTGTGAGCACGTGATTTTTGCCTTACGAAAAACTACTCCAAAATAAATCAAAATAAATTTCTTTTACTGTGTAATTTCTGAATTTGCGTGATGTTAAAAATTTGTTTATGTCCGTAAAATGTTTGCTTTGTCATAATTAAACAAAAATAAAATAAAATACATATTTGCATGAATATAGGATTTAATTATGCATTTAAGAGATAATTTTAAATAAAATCACAAAAATATGCATTGGTTTTATTTTAAATGTTTCACTGTGTGATTGATGTTTTTGTCTATGTGTTAAATAATTGTTATAGAGTAATTAATATATTTTTGTGAAGGTAAAATTGTTTTATAATTACAATTAGAAATTTAAATTAGAAAAAATGAAAAAAAAATATAATAATAATAATACATATACATAAAAATCGGACCTGGATTTAAATCCAGGCCCAACCAAATTAATTCCCTTCACAGCCCAATCCCAACAGCCCCATGTCCGGTCCAATTCAAGCAGAATCAAACGACGTCGTTTGGTCACCCCTTATCAAGGGCCGTTGGATTAAATACAACCAACGGCCAAGATCTCATTACCCTAACCCAAGACCCTTACCCGATCCAATACCCGGTTCAACCCGTCCCCCTAACTTAAACCAAACGACACCGTTTGGTTAAGTGAATAGATCTCAGCCATCCATCCTGCCTAATCCAACGGTCCATATCCACCCACCATTCCCCTATATAAACCCGTAACCCTTTACCCGGCCCCCTAACTAAACACCCCCCCTCTCCGCTCATGTTCATCATCGTTCCAAACAGACCTCTAACCCTAGCCGCCCCTATTCTCCTTCGCCTGAAACCCGGCGGCATCAACGCCGCCGGTCACCAACTTAACACCCTAAGACCCCCTGAACACCCTCTATCCGAATATGTTACTAGCTTGGTTCGAATCTCCCTGGAGGTTCTCGAATCTTCATTTGAAGATTCGAGCCAAGTTCAGATCTAGACCTAACAGTCCCAAATCGACACCACAGCTTCCCCTAGTCACCCTGAATATGGATCTATCGTTTGTTTGGTTCGAATCAGTTCGGAACTTCTCGAATCTTCTTTTGAAGATTCGGACCAAACAAGAACAGACTCAGATCCGTTTCAAACTAACACCAAATGACCCCTAGGCTACCCTCACCATTGTGTCATGTTTGGTTCTTCTCGAATTTGACCAGAAATGGTTAAATCCCAAATCGAGTTTTTAAGAACCCTAAAAATACCAAACTTCCGGATTCTGTTCAGATTATGATGAAGATTGAGGTTTAATCGACCTTAGTCGAAGTATTTTCAGTGGAAAATACTTCGACTAAGGTCAGTTTGATTTCAAACAAAAAATCCGAAATCCAAGTTGAGTTCGAGTCTGATTAAAATTCAGAGGTATTATTTTCTATTATTTTGTGTATTCTAAGTATATTGTTGTCTGTGTCAATAGCTTTTTGATTTTTCATATTTGTTTTGATCAATTCTGTCATTTATGTCTCCTACCTATCTACTTGATCCGAATGTGAATTGTTTCTATTGGTTGTGATTGTTTACAATGTGTGTAATCGACTCGATTAAGTTCGTCGATTAGTTATATTACGAATTTTCATTTCTGAAAATGTTGACTGAAACAGTCTGCTTCTATTGTTTAGACTAATTATTGACAAATGTTGTAAATAGTCAATTGATTAGTACTCGTCAATTGAATCATGTTTGTTTGTGAATCAGTGAATTCAAATGTATGATGTATTGTTGTTTTCTAAACAGGACATTGTCAGTATATTGACAATGCTCCTGTATTTGTTTGCTTTTAATTCAGTTTTGAATTCCAGTGGAAATAATCCTGCATATTCTGTATAATGTTAAGGTTGTTTTATTCAGTATTCAGTTGAGAATTCCCTATTTAAATGCAGTTTTTGTCAATCAGTTATTAGAATGTAATATACTGTCTCAAAGTCATAGGATTGGTTATAGCTGTAAATCAGAAGGATAGTTAAGTCTATACAGATTGTAGAATCTGTTTTACAGTGGGTTCTGATTTTTCAAGTAATAACAGTAGGTCAGGGGCATTTCTGGGAATGAAACAGTAAAAACAGGGTGTTAGTGCTAGTGTATTATAATGTAATGTTAATGGCTATATTTAAGTAATAAAGGGGGAACAAGGGATAATGGGGCTGCTGAAAATCATGTTAGGATCACATAAAGTATTAAAAAGAAGTTTCAATGGAAACTTTCTAGTTGTTAAAGGGATAAAGGGTCCCTCCAATACTAATGAGTATAGAACCAGCCCTGTATAAATACAAGAGCTGGACAAACCTTAAGGGATCAGTTTTTAAGACCCTAGAGAATTTTTAGGAGAGTTTGGAAGGAATTTTAAGAGGGCAGTCTTTAAGAGTTTTAAGAGAAAAAGAGAGTGTGAAATTGGGAAAGCAAACAGATTTTAGGATCAGTTTTCAGAAGAGAGTTTTTAAGACATAGAGAGAATTTTTGAGGAGAGTTTTGAAGGAACAAGAGGGCAATCACACACACACACAGATATACAGCAACAAAAACAGAAAAATCAGAAACAAGAAGTCCAAAACAGGAAAGAAACTGAAAAATGTTACTTTTCTAGAATCTGTCCGTTGTTTGCTTGTGAATATTGTTCGGTGAAATCTGAAATATTTTTCTCAAGTTTCTGTCCCTATTCATCTGGGTTCTTCGGGTCTTATTATTGCTCAAATCTGTGGAAAAACTGGTATTCTGTTGATTTTGTTACTGCTGCAACTGCTGAAACTTACTACTTCTACCTCCATTTCCAGGTATATATCCTTTTAAATTCTATGTTGGAAAGAGATTCAATATGGCGGATAAACGAAGATTGAATTGAAATTCTGTTTTTATTTGTCCAAGTTCATCAATTTAAATTTCATTTTTATTTTATGTTAGTTAATTAGTAGTGAATTCAATTTGATAGCTATGAGCTAATTGTCTTACTTTGAAAGTTCGTATAAAGATTTGTAATAACATTAGCTCATTATCTCATTAGTTTAATCGTATTAAATTGTCAAAGTAGGGAATATGGTATGAATGTTGGTCATTATTTAAATTTTATTGTTGGTTAAGTAAGAAGTGATGTAGAAGTTCCAAGATAACTATAGTAGTGATATTTATTGTTACATAAGGTTAAGATGGTGATGTCGATAAAATAATAGATGTGTGTATAAAAGTGGGCGAAAGGCGATATGATGAAGCTTATTACAATACGTTATGAATACGATATACAGTTAAGTTACATGTAAGGTAATTTTATTAAATTAACTTGTATAATAATTCGGTCATCATAGCTCGATGTCTATCTACCTTCATAAAACAAATTAACCAAATAATTAGGCCTATTAGAAGCAAGCATATAAGAATGAAAAGAGATGTATAAGCATAAATTGCCACACTTCATATCAATGATAATTAGAAGTAGAATTTGCATTAAGTAAATAATGAAAATTCTCGGAATATATTTCCTTCCTTTATGAATCATTTATTTTCAGTTTCATATGCAATTTATTCTTTGGCATATATATATATGTCATATTTGTTTAAAAATAGTATTAATCATATTTTTACTCTGTTCTTTGAATTCGAATAGTCTTGGATAAACATGTTATATGCGGAAATTACAATCAATGGGCAACATTCAAAAATTGTGAATTCTTTTTCAAGAATTAAGGATATCTAAAAATGAAGATTTCTCATAATATAATAAAACAATTTATGGAAAAATCCCTAATATCATTACAAATATGTCGCGCAATTAGGGATACGTTCGCGTACCCTGATTATATTTTTAAAAGCTAAATTCGGATTATGCGTACGCGCAATTTCGAACGAATATTTAATAAAAAGGATTTTTCCAAAGGCGTTAAATCAATTTCATAAAAAACCGAGATGTACAGTTCACTATTCAGAAAAACAAATATTCTTGATTCGACACAATTTCGAAAAATGATTGCTCAGTAAATATATTATCAAAAGTTATTGCGTACACGTACGCGTGACACAATTCCGTATTTTTTTTAATTTATAACACGAATATACGTACGCGTAATTCGATTCAAAGAAGGGTTCTTAACCACAATAAGTAAAAGCGGTAGAAAAATCATGTAACAAAAAGTATTTAATAAAAATCAAGATAATTAAGCCAATAATAAAAACAGTTAAGCGACCGTGCTAGAACCACAGAATTCGGAAATGCCTAATACCTTCTTCCGAATTAACAGAATTCCTTACTCAGGATTTCTGGTTCGCAGAATAATAAACAGAGTCATATTCTCCTCGATTCAGGGATTATAATTGGTGACTTGGGACGTCTTAAAATTCCCAGGTGGCGACTCTAAAACAAATAAACAAATCCCGTTTCGACTGTCCTTCAATTGGAGAAAACTCCCCACGCGCCCCGCGGGCGCGGCAAAAAGGAGGTGCGACAGCTCTGGCGACTCTGCTGGGGACTGTAACCCAGAACCATTGGTTCAGGGTTTAAAGAATTCGAGCTTAAAATATCTGTGTTAATTGGCTTTATTTACTATGAGATTTTCAAACTGTTTATATGCTAATATGCTAAATGTTGTTGTTTACAGCTTTAATATTATTTGAATTGTGAATATATATACAACTGCTACGAAACCCCCTTCTTTCTGAGTCTTCTGAATTTATGGTGTACACATGCGCGTGACCCACCTTTCTGTTAGAGTCGTACCAAATAAGACGGAGTTAGGACAAGTAACTAGGCCGGGCAGACTTTCGTGCTCCCGGTACGTTGCCCCCGCTTCGGCTCAAACTGTCCGTTTGGGTAAGCCAGGTTTAGAACAATCAACCTAAGGTTTTACACTTAGAATAACTCAGCCATGTACCGGATCCCTAGTAGGAACGAATATTTGCATCATATGCATTTGGCTTTGGAGACTCAACACAGGGGTTGGGTCTGTCTAGGACAGGTGAACCCAAAAATAAAAAGACCATCATGATGCATCCTATTTGTTACTTGTGCATTCATTTGCTTCGAACATGCTTGTTGACCAGCTCAAATAAAATCATGGTAAGAAGAAAGTAATAAAAAGGGTTGTTTCAAATTTCGAAAAAAAAAGAGTTTTTAAATCTTGAAATAAAGGTATTTAACAATAAAAAAAATTCGAAAATTACTTTTTAGTATAAATTTTCAAAAAATGAATTTTGACTTTATCAAAATTAAATTTCAGATACAAAATGAGCACTACACAAAGCCCATCATCCACAAGTACGGAGGAATTTTTATGTCAGCTTCAAATGTGGTGGTATGATTTAGGCGAAGACGGTCAAAAATGGGTCGTCAAGCATTTGGAAAATCTCACGGACATTATGAAAATTGAGCCTCGGGATGATCTGATTACCGCATTAGTAACTTTCTGGGATCCTGTACACAATGTTTTTCGTTTCTCTGACTTCGAGCTTACTCCTACATTAGAGGAGATAGCTGGATATGTTGGTTTTGACGGAAGTTTAAGAAATTAAAGCTTGATATTCACAAAGGCTCCTTCAATACATCGATTCTTCGGTCTTCTGAACATCAGCAGTCAAATCAGGAAAAGCAATGTTATCAATGGATGTTGTTCCTTCAATTTTTTGTATTCCAGGTTTGGAAAGTCAGATGGGTTCGAAATTCATGAGAAATGCCTTACTAATAAGCAAAACAAAGACACTTGGCAGATGCACCGTCGATTTGCTTTCATGGTGGCTTTTCTAGGAGTCATGGTCTTCCCAAATAAAGAGCGAACAATTGATATTCGCACCGCAAAAGTTGTGCAAATCCTCACCACTAAAGAAAATCACACCTTTGTCCCCATCATTTTATCAGATATTTATCGGGCTTTGACTTTATGCAAATCAGGAGCGAAGGTCTTCGAAGGATGCAAAATTTTGTTGCAAATGTGGGTGATTGAACATCTCCAACAACAGCCCAAGATCATACAGTATGGGTCAAACGAAGCTAATTGCATCGAGAGCTATGAGGAAAGAACAAAAAAATATCAAGCTCCAGAAGGGATAGAAGCATGGGTATCTCATCTAAAGGCTTTAACGGCAAATCGAATTGAATGGACTCTGGGATGGCTCCCGATGAGGGAAGTAATACATATGTCAACCTCAAATAGTTATCTACTACTATTGGGATTGAGAAGCATTCAGCCGTATGCACCACTAAGAGTTTTAAGGCAATTAGGGAGATATCAAATAGTTCCTGATGAGGAAGATTTGAGTATGCAAGTAATCGAATTACACCCAGAAGCCACTATTCCCGAAGCTTTACTTCAGCAAATGTGGAATGGGTGTCGATACTTGAAAAGTGATACTCAAGTCCTAGACACTACCAAGGGTGAGATAAATCCTGGATATGCAAGGTGGTTCGAAAAGCGGTCTCGCGTGGATGATGTACCAGAACCCGAGCTAAAAAGGGCAACAAAAAGACCCCATGTTCAAAACTTCAATGATAAAATCCAAGAGCGGTTGATCTGGGGAGAAAAAGAAAAAG
This sequence comes from Nicotiana tabacum, assembly GCF_000715075.1. Taxonomy (NCBI): domain Eukaryota; kingdom Viridiplantae; phylum Streptophyta; class Magnoliopsida; order Solanales; family Solanaceae; genus Nicotiana; species Nicotiana tabacum. Next base: position 26,264,461 of record NC_134085.1, read on the forward strand.
GGTACAAAGCAACTATCCATGCCCTAAAAGAAAATCTAAGAAGCCTCAGTTTGGAGAAAGATTTGCAAGAACAAGAAGCTGAAGGCGAGAAAAAGAGTCTAGCTTGTGAGAATGAAAATCTTCATGCTCGATTCCAAAAAATGAAAAGAGTCTCTGAAACGCCAAGAAGGAGCTGGAAGGATCAAAAAACCATCGCCAATCTCTTTGAAAGAATGCAAGATTATGATTTCATTCTTGCGGAAAATGAAAGGGCATTGAGCAAAACAAAAGAAAAGATCCAACAATTAAACGAAGAAGCCAGATCTAACAAGGAACGCCAAGATAGGCAATCCGAAAAAGACAAGGCCCAATTCAAGAAGGAAAAAGACTATTGGATGCGATCAGAAGACCAGCTTCGTGCACAATTAGAAGAGGCAAAAAGATGCAACAGAGAATATCAACAAGCAGACCTCGACAGGGAAAGATCGCAATCAAGATTAGAGCAGGCCAGACTCCGAGCTCTATTAGAATCAGCTTTAGATCGTGAAAACCGTGTCAGAGAAATAGCCACCACTCGTCAACAGCAATTGCAAGACCAAGACCAACGTCTCCAAGGTTTCAGGGCACAAATCCACGACCTGGCAGTCTTCACATCTCAAAGTTATGTAAACTGCCAAGGAATGGATTATAAAAGGTTTACAGAGCATGCGCCCACTTTTGCTCGTCATCTAGCAATGGAGTTGGAAAGGATGTATCGTACACTGGGAGGCCATCCAGGTCAAGCCCCACATTGAGCAGATAATCCAATATTAGAGAACAAAAGTGGAAAGTGGGGCATGTTGTGAGATGTTATGAATTGTATCTTTTATTTTGATTTAAGTGTGTGTATTTCAAGCTATTTTCTTAAAATTTTCAAATGAAATTCCATCTTTGTGTAATTAATAAAAGTGATTGCCTTCAGTCCGAACTACGCAAGGTCTGATTCATGTAAGAGCATGATACGTAGGCAATCTCTCAAATTCGACCACCACGATAAAAGATATATATAAAATGAATAACAATAAAAATTTCAAGAAAAGCTGGGACGACACAAGCAACCGAGCGAATGCATAACAGAAAGGGATTATTTGTCTAGGAGCATTGCATCTCAACGTGTGATTATATATGTTTTAAACTCTCAAAACTAACAAGTTTGTCCATTTCCAGAATTCAAGCAGTTAGTTTCTCTAAAGAGTATACTGGCATATTATCACTTCACACAAGATCAAAAGGACCAATACCCGAAAGTATGTCTATCCCAGATGTTGACACAGGTATGGAGATAGAAGAGATGGATGTCGGGAAAATGAAAGAAGAGATGTTTAAGCTCAAGCAGCAAATGGCTGAGATGTACCAAGCTTGGTCTAAAGGACAGTTACCCCCATCTTACCCAAATAACCCTGCTCCATCAAAGACCCAAATTCAGGATAATATCACCACTGAACTATCCCCAAGTTTCCCCATTTATCAGCACTACCGAGGCACCACCTCTCAGACACCACAGTCTCCACCTCCAAAGCCAGTTCCGTACTTTCCTCCACCTATGACTCCTGTTTTCGTAGCACCTCCCCCTGCTACATTTCACAAATCTCCTAGTGAGCCTACATTCCAGGCCCAGGACAACCAATATTACCCTCCGGAGCCCACCCTCAAAGCCTCCGAAATTCATTCAACCACTCCTCATTTTGATCTCCCAACCGAAATTGACAAGCCAGCCAAAAATGCTGAGCAAGAAGAGATGTTCCGGAAGGTCAAAAGTCTAGAACAATCGTTCCGAGACATGCGGGGATTAGGTGGGCAAGTCAGTGTAGCATACAAAGATTTATGCTTATTCCCTAATGTACAATTGCCGTTCGGCTTCAAGATGCCCAAATTTGACCTATACAGCGGGCACGGCGACCCAGTAGCCCACTTAAGGGGTTTCTGTAGCAAGATGCGAGGAGCTAGGGGAAAGGATGAATTGTTGATGGCTTACTTCAGTCAAAGTCTAAGCGGATCAGCTTTGGAGTGGTATACACGCCAGGACCATGGAAGATGGTACACCTGGGATGACCTGGCACAGGCATTCGCATACCATTTCCAATACAATCTGGAAATCATCCCAGATCGGTTATCTTTGACCAAATTTGAGAAGAAACACAATGAGAGTTTCAGAGAGTATGGTTTTCGGTGGAGAGAACAGGCAGCAAGAGTAGATCCTCCTATGAAGGAGAGCGAAATGGTAGACTACTTCCTCCAAGCCTTGGAACCGACTTACTATGCCCATTTGGTTTCAGCGGTTGGGAAATCATTCAACGAAGTAGTGAAGATGGGAGGTATGGTGGAAGAAGGCCTCAAGACAAATAAAATCATGAGCTATTCAGCAATTAAGGCAACTACTCAAGCCATTCAAGGCGGGGTAGGAGGAATCGGAAGAAAGAAAAGGGAGGAAACAGCAGTAGTTGATTCAGGAATTTGGCCGGGACCCAGAGGTTCACCACTTTACTATAATCAACAACGACCTCGCCAATCAGCTTACCACCATGATTCATCCCAACACTACTATCACCCTTCAGAGCCTCATTTTGCCATTAACCATGCTCAAGCATACAATCAGCCACCTGTTCACACCAATTGGCGTGCTCCTGCCACACCAAGTACTTACCCACGAGCCTATCCCGGACCAGGTTTCAGGCCTAGGCCAACATTCAGGGGAGAAAGGGAACAGAAAAAGAAAACTTACACTCCATTGGGAGAGTCTTACACTAGTCTGTTCCACAGGTTGAGACAGCTAGACATGCTGAGACCAATACAATCCAAACTACCCAATCCTCCACCAAAGAATCTGGATTACACCATTAGCTGTGAATATTGCTCCGGTGCACCAGGCCATGATACGGAGAAATGTTGGCATTTGAAAAATGCAATACAAGAGCTGATTGATACTAATAAAATCGAGGTTCAAACCCCCGAAACTCCAAATATCAATAGAAATCCAATGCCAACTCATCAAGAGGCTAACATGATAGAAATCATACAAGCTGATGGGGAGACAAAGAAGCCGTCACAAACTGTCATGATGATCAAGTCTCATGAAACCAAGCCAGATAAGCAGTTAATGGAGGAGAAGCCGGTGTCTAAACAGAACAAAAATGGTGATGAACCGTCTATGATAGTCGACGAGGGGTCATCGAGCAGAGTTGCCGCAAAACAAGAGAGGCCGAAGGTGATAGTACCAGGGGTTGCTAACAAAACCGTTGTATTCGTGGAAGGAGCACGTACAGATCGGGTTATTATTGCACCTGTAATCCAGCTGCCAATCATCAACAACAAAACCATCCCATGGAACTATGAACGGGTGACCGTAATGTACAAGGGCAAAGAAATCAAGGAAGAAGTGTGTGAGGTGCAAGGTTTGACTCGTTCGGGAAGATGTTTTACTCCCGAAGAGTTGAGAAAAACTAAAAACAATCCAATATCAACAAAGAAAGCTGTGACGGAAGAAGAGGCGGAGGAATTTTTAAGAAAAATGAAGCTCCATGATTATTCTGTTGTGGATCAATTAAAGAAGACCCCCGCTCAAATTTCATTGTTGTCATTACTGATCCATTCAGAGGAACACCGTCTGGCGTTGATGAAAATCCTGAATGAAGCTCATGTTCCTGAAAAGATCTCTGTAAATCATTTGGGCAAAATAGCCAACAGAATCTTTGAGACAAACAGAATTACATTTGCTGATGATGAATTACCTGTGGAAGGTACCGAGCACAACAGAGCTCTTTACCTCACCGTGAAATGTGAAAACTCTGTAGTAACCCGGGTATTGGTTGACAATGGGTCCAGTGCAAACATATGCCCTCTCTCCACTTTAAACAAATTAAAAATTAAAGAGGAAAGGATCCAGAAGAATAGTATCTGCGTACGAGGATTTGACAGTGGAAGCAGAGATTCATTTGGCGACATAGTGTTGGAACTAACTATAGGGCCAGTTGAATTCACAATGGAATTCCAAGTGTTGGACATATCTGTTTCTTACAACTTGTTATTGGGTCGACCATGGATCCATGCTGCTAAAGCAGTCCCGTCAACACTACATCAGGCTGTCAAGTTTGAATGGGATCATCAAGAAGTAGTCGTGTATGGAGAAGAAAGTTTAAATGCTCACAGCAGTACCATTGTACCGGTCGAGGGAACAGAAATTGACCAAGGACCATGGGTATACCAAGTGACCAACACGGTGTCAGTAGAGAAAATTCCAGAAGGGAAATACCTTCCGAATCCAAAGATATCTTCTGCATCAGTCATGGTAGCTTACGAAATGTTAAAAAATGGCTTTATACCCGGCAAAGGTCTGGGCTTATCTCTGCAAGGAATTGTACAACCAGTATCTCTCCCCGAGAACTGGGGAACATTCGGTTTAGGGTTCGTACCCACTGCCAACGACGTAATAAAGGCCAGGAAGTTGAAACACCAAGCATGGGTTCTTCCAAAACCAGTACCACATCTGTCAAAGTCTTTTGTCAAGACCGGCGCTAAAAATCGCCCGGTAACAACAATTCCTAAATTCCGGGTCAATCCTGAGAAGGAATTAATTGAAAGGTTCGAGAAATTGTTTAGTGATGTGAATATGTTGGAAAGTGGAGAAGGATGTAGCAACGCAGAAGTTCAATTCGTTGGGCCAGAAACAAAGCTCAATAATTGGAAAGCCACTCCTCTCCCAATTCGAAAGGAGTCTTGGTAGTTTATTTTGATTTTCTTTCAGTTTGTTTTGGGTTATTTCAAGGTTGTAATCCCAAAGTTTACCTTACAGTTAGTTTGAAGTGTGCAAAACCTTGTTATCTTTCATCATCCAATAAAGAGCAGTTTCTTTTTTTTTATCATTCCTAATAGTTTTCTTTTCTTTTTCTTCTTTTCTGTACAGTTCCTTTTACGCTGGCTCTAGTGATATGGCATGCATGAGGAATCCTCAGCCCAGTCTTAAAAATCAATCTGGTTCCGAAATATTAATTCAAGAAATATATTGTGATTATGAATTAGAATATGATGAAGATGAGGTTTTTGAAGAGATTAGTAAAGAGTTAATTCACTTTGAGGAAAAAATCAAACCTAACTTGAGTGATACCGAGGACGTCAATATAGGAGACACAAGTAATGTCCGAGAAACAAAAATAAGTGTCCATCTCGAACCAAAGATCCGAGAAGAGTTAATTAAAGCACTCATAGAATTCAAAGATGTTTTTGCATGGTCGTATGACGACATGCCGGGCTTGAGCACTGATTTAGTGGTCCACAAATTGCCCACCGATCCAACGGTGCCTCCTGTCAAACAGAGGCTGAGAAAATTCAATCCTGATATGAGTATGAGAATTAAGGAAGAAATAACCAAACAATTGGAAGCAAAGGTCATTCGAGTTACTCGATATCCTGTTTGGTTGGCTAATGTCGTTCCTGTGCCAAAAAAAGATGGCAAAATTAGAGTATGCGTCGACTATCACAATCTCAACAAAGCAAGTCCAAAGGATAATTTCCCATTACCCAATATACATATTTTGATCGACAATTGTGCCAAGCATGATATAGGGTCTTTCGTGGATTGTTATGTCGGGTATCATCAAATTCTAATGGATGAAGAAGATGCAGAAAAGACGGCATTCATCACACCATGGGGAACTTATTGCTACCGGGTAATGCCATTCGGTTTAAAGAACGTCGGAGCAACCTATATGAGAGCAATGACCACAGTGATATGATACATAAGGAGATTGAGGTATACGTGGACGATGTGATCATAAAATCAAAGCATCAGGCCGACCACGTTGGAGATTTGAGGAAGTTCTTCTTAAGACTTCGCAGGTACAACCTCAAGCTTAACCCTGCCAAGTGCGCATTTGGAGTTCCATCCGGAAAGTTGCTGGGATTCATAGTCAGTCGACGAGGCATTGAGCTAGATCCGTCAAAGATCAAAGCCATCCAAGAACTGCCACCCCCAAGAAACAAAACTGAAGTAATGAGTTTGTTGGGAAGGTTAAATTATATCAGCAGGTTTATTGCTCAGCTCACAACAACTTGTGAGCCAATTTTCAAATTGTTAAAAAAGGATGATGCAGTCAAATGGACCGATGAGTGTCAAGAAGCGTTCGACAAAATAAAAGGGTACTTGTCAAACCCACCCGTATTGGTCCCGCCAGAGCCAGGAAGACCTTTGATTCTTTACTTAACGGTTTTGGAAAATTCATTTGGTTGTGTATTGGGGCAGCATGACCTCACTAGCAGAAAAGAACAGGCCATCTACTACCTTAGCAAGAAGTTCACAGCTTATGAGGTTAAGTATACTCATCTGGAAAAGACATGTTGCGCCCTAACATGGGTAGCTCAAAAATTGAAACACTACTTATCATCCTACACTACTTACCTCATTTCTCGGTTGGATCCATTGAAATACATTTTTCAAAAGCCTATGCCAACGGGAAGACTTGCAAAGTGGCAGATATTGCTCACGGAATTCGACATCATCTATGTGACTCGAACTGCAATGAAGGCTCAAGCACTGGCCGATCATTTAGCCGAAAACCCGGTCGATGAGGAATATGAGCCGTTGAAGACTTATTTTCCCGATGAAGAAACAATGCATATCGACGAGGTGGAGCAAATTGAAAAGTATGGCTGGAAACTTTTCTTTGATGGAGCCGCTAACATGAAAGGAATTGGGATAGGAGCTGTAATCATTTCTGAAACAGGGCATCACTATCCTGTTACGGCTCAATTACGATTTTATTGCACCAATAATATGGCTGAATACGAAGCTTGCATTTTGGGGTTAAGGCTAGCTGCAGACATGGGTATCCGAGAAATCTTAGTCATGGGAGATTCGGATCTTTTGGTACATCAAATTCAAGGAGAATGGGAGACCCGAGACTTAAAGCTCATCCCGTACCGGCAATGTCTACATGATCTTTGTCAGTGGTTTCAATCAGTGGAATTCCAACATATTCCAAGAATCCATAATGAGGTGGCCGATGCATTGCCTACCCTGGCATCAATGTTGCACCATCCGAATAAAGCTTATGTAGATCCAATACATATTCAAGTCCACGATCAGCACGCTTATTGCAATATGGTTGAAGAAGAATTTGATGGTGAACCATGGTTCCACGACATCAAGGAATATATCAGAATGGGGATATATCCCACACAAGCCACAGGAGATCAAAAGAGGACCATTAGGCGATTAGCAAATGGTTTCTTCTTGAGCGGAGGAGTGTTGTATAAAAGAACACCAGATCTTGGATTATTAAGATGCATAGATGCCAGACAAGCTACAGCTGTCATGTCTGAAGTACATTCAGGAGTTTGCGGACCCCACATGAGTGGATATGTGTTGGCAAAGAAAATCCTCCGAGCTGGTTACTATTGGCTTACCATGGAGCGAGATTGTATCAGTTTTGTGCGCAAGTGTCATCAATGCCAAATACACGGAGATTTGATTCATTCTCCACCATCCGAGTTGCACACAATGTCGGCACCATGGCCATTCGTTGCCTGGGGCATGGATGTGATTGGACCAATTGAGTCGGCAGCATCCAATGGACACAGATTCATTCTGGTAGCTATTGATTATTTTACCAAATAGGTTGAGGCCAAGACATTCAAATCAGTAACCAAGAAAGCTGTGGTCGATTTTGTCCACTCATATATCATATGTCGATTCGGAATCCCGAAGGTTATCATCACAGATAACGGTGCTAATCTCAACAGCAACTTAATGAAAGAAGTATGTCAACAGTTTAAGATTACACATCGTAACTCTACCCCATATCGGCCCAGGCCAATGGAGCAGTAGAAGCAGCCAACAAAAACATAAAGAAGATACTTCGGAAAATGGTAGAAGGTTCAAAACAATGGCATGAAAAATTACCATTTGCATTATTGGGATACCGCACTACTGTTCGCACTTCAGTAGGAGCCACTCCTTATTTGTTGGTATATGGCACCGAAGCAGTAATTCCTGCAGAAATTGAGATTCCTTCCCTTCGGATCATCGCCGAAGCAAAGATTGATGATGATGAATGGGTCAAAACCCGTCTGGAATAGTTGAACTTGATTGACGAAAAACGATTGACTGCAGTATGCCATGGTCAATTATATCAAAGAAGAATAGAAAGAGCATACAACAAAAAGGTGCGTCCCCGAAAGTTTGAAGTAGGTCAGCATGTGTTGAAGCGTATTCTTCCACATCAGGTTGAAGCAAGAGGCAAATTTGCCCCAAATTGGCAAGGACCATTCATTGTGACCAGAGTATTATCAAATGGTGCACTATGCTTAACAGACATTGAAGGCAAATGCATAGATATGGCGATCAATTCTGACGCAGTAAAAAGATATTATGCATAACTTTTTGAGTGTTTATATTTAGCATTATTTCGAAGATTGGAATGACAAAGACAATTTATTCTGATATCCAAACACTATACCATTTGCTTCCCCTTTGAGCCATACTTGTTTCTTTCCTACCCTCTCTTGAAATCAATAAAAATTAAGTATTATTAAATAAATAAAAAAATCATCATTATTATGGGGTGAACTACGTTTGACCTGATTCCTCAAAGAAGGATACGTAGGCGTTTCACAGCTCGGTCATAGGGTGCACGATATACATAAAATGTGCACAAAAAGAAACATCAAGCGACCCCAATCAAGGAACTGGGGCAAGAATTGTATTAGGAATAAGAAAAGATTCCAAGAGTTGTAATTTCAAACACATACCAAAATTGTTTAAGCTTTTCCATTTCTAACCCCATACCAAAAAGACCTTTCGACCAATCTTGGAAAAAATGCTAATGAAGATGGTTCATAACATTCTGGTACAAACAAGAAAAGAAAGTAAAAACGAGAGAGTCTTATAGGTGAAAACCCAAACGGGCACCATAAGGCGACGGAAGTTGAGAGAAAAGTAAAATGAGAGAGTCTTATTGGTGAAAACCTTTGTAGGCACCATAAGGCGAAAAGGGAGTAAGAAATGAACAAATGAGGAAGGTTTATTGGTGAAAACTCTTTGAGACGTTACAAGTCCAACAGGTCTGTGTAATGAAAAATGAAGTTGAGTTATGAAAATTTTGGCAAAAACAAAAATGAGACAATTGAAAGGAGATTGATTAAAAGAATGGGTTGATTAATCCAAAATGCATACCATGATCATTGGTGCCAGTAACTCCAATCAGATAAGTTTTTATTCTTTCTCGAACAGTCATCCAAAATTGGATTTTTCTTTTTATAATTGTCGAAATCAACGTATTTCGTCACTAATAATCTTACTTTTCTAAAAACTTTGAGATAAGTTTTATTCCAAACAAACAAGAAGGAATGTCAAGGTATGCTACCAAGATCCAAGGCTACAAAATACAACCACGAAAGGTGGGAGATAAAAGATATGGGTATAAGAAGGGTGAAATCAAAAGTGGATCAGCAAAGTCAGAAGGGACATATGATTACAGTTAAAAAGGTTTTGAAGGAAAACATACAGAGGGAAATCCTATAGTCGAGAATCAATTACAAAGACAAAATAGTCTTTTCAACCATTCTAAGGCAACAAAGAGAAACGAAGAGAAGCATCACCATCGGCAAGAATACCCCAGTCAACCACCCTGCTTTAAACTAACGAAGTTTTCTTTGATTTAAAACAGGGGCAAATACAATATTTGTGTCAGGAAATACCTGAAGACGATAATTGAAGAAGTCAGGCGTCCACCTGGAGAATGAGGACAAAGAATTGAAGAAGTCAGGCGTCCACCTGGAGAATGAGGACAAAGAATTGAAGAAGTCAGGCGTCCACCTGGAGAATGAGGACAAAGAATTGAAGAAATCAGGCGTCCACCTGGAGAATGAGGATGAGAAAAGAAGAAGTCAGGCGTCCACCTGGAGAATGAGGACAAAGAATTGAAGAAATCAGGCGTCCACCTGGAGAATGAGGATGAGAAAAGAAGAAGTCAGGCGTCCACCTGGAGAATGAGGACAAAGAATTGAAGAAATCAGGCGTCCACCTGGAGAATGAGGATAAAAGAAAAAGAAGAAGTCAGGCGTCCACCTGGAGAATGAGGACAAAGAATTGAAGAAATCAGGCGTCCACCTGGAGAATGAGGATAAAGAAATTGAAGAAGTCAGGCGTCCACCTGGAGAATGAGGATGAAAATTGAACGAGTCAGGCGTCCACCTGGAGAATGAGGACAAAGAATTGAAGAATTCAGGTGTCCACCTGGAGAATGAGGACAAAGAATCGAAGAAATCAGGCGTCCACCTGGAGAATGAGGATGAGAAAAGAAGAAGTCAGGCATCCACCTGGAGAATGAGGACAAAGAATTGAAGAAATCAGGCGTCCACCTGGAGAATGAGGATAAAGAATTAAAGAAGTCAGGCGTCCACCTGGAGAATGAGGATGAAGAAAGAAAAGAAACAGTCAAGGCACCCACCTGAAGAACAAGGGAATGCAATTGAAATGATGAAATCAAAAGCTCGCTCATATGAAAGAAGCACATTTAGAATCAATAAAGCAGAGGAGTCCAACAGAATCCCCAGCAAGAAACAACAAGAGTCCCAAAAGAAAATACGGGACATAATGAAAAAGAATACGGAATAAGCCAAATGCCCAAGAGTCACCAAGATATCAAGACAACAAGAAACGCAAGGGCATGATCTAGATAAGATTTTTACAATTCCTGTACCATAATCTAGTTTAAATTTTTGTATTTCCTTTAAAGTAAGGTGTAATAAGGAAGTCAGCAAGCAGTAAAAGCAGCACGAAGCAGCAGTAACATCACAGTCCCGCGGTAATCCCAGTTACCCAAAACTTCCCGAACTACATTGACCTGATTCCTTTATAGCCAAGGATATGTAGGAAACCTTTGAAGCAGAGGTTCGGTCAAATCTTTCTAAAAAATGCTTCCCACGGAGTATTCGAACGGGCAAAAATCGCTCGTGTCCGCTCACTTTATCTTTGTACGAAAACTCTTCGAGTTTCCGCACAAAGAGGGGCAGCTGTGAGCACGTGATTTTTGCCTTACGAAAAACTACTCCAAAATAAATCAAAATAAATTTCTTTTACTGTGTAATTTCTGAATTTGCGTGATGTTAAAAATTTGTTTATGTCCGTAAAATGTTTGCTTTGTCATAATTAAACAAAAATAAAATAAAATACATATTTGCATGAATATAGGATTTAATTATGCATTTAAGAGATAATTTAAATAAAATCACAAAAATATGCATTGGTTTTATTTTAAATGTTTCACTGTGTGATTGATGTTTTTGTCTATGTGTTAAATAATTGTTATAGAGTAATTAATATATTTTTGTGAAGGTAAAATTGTTTTATAATTACAATTAGAAATTTAAATTAGAAAAAATGAAAAAAAAATATAATAATAATAATACATATACATAAAAATCGGACCTGGATTTAAATCCAGGCCCAACCAAATTAATTCCCTTCACAGCCCAATCCCAACAGCCCCATGTCCGGTCCAATTCAAGCAGAATCAAATGACGTCGTTTGGTCACCCCTTATCAAGGGCCATTGGATTAAATACAACCAACGGCCAAGATCTCATCACCCTAACCCAAGACCCTTACCCGATCCAATACCCGGTTCAACCCGTCCCCCTAACTTAAACCAAACGACACCGTTTGGTTAAGTGAATAGATCTCAGCCATCCATCCTGCCTAATCCAACGGTCCATATCCACCCACCATTCCCTTATATAAACCCGTAACCCTTTACCCGGCCCCCTAACTAAACACCCTCCCCCTCTCCGCTCCTGTTCATCATCGTTCCAAACAGACCTCTAACCCTAGCCGCCCCTATTCTCCTTCGCCTGAAACCCGGCGGCATCAACGCCGCCGGTCACCAACTTAACACCCTAGGACCCCCTGAACACCCTCTATCCGAATATGTTACCAGCTTGGTTCGAATCTCCCTGGAGGTTCTCGAATCTTCATTTGAAGATTCGAGCCAAGTTCAGATCTAGACCTAACAGTCCCAAATCGACACCACAGCTTCCCCTAGTCACCCTGAATATGGATCTATCGTTTGTTTGGTTCGAATCAGTTCGGAACTTCTCGAATCTTCTTTTGAAGATTCGGACCAAACAAGAACAGACTCAGATCCGTTTCAAACTAACACCAAATGACCCCTAGGCTACCCTCACCATTGTGTCATGTTTGGTTCTTCTCGAATCTGACCAGAAATGGTTAAATCCCAAATCGAGTTTTTAAGAACCCTAAAAATACCAAACTTCCGGATTCTGTTCAGATTATGATGAAGATTGAGGTTTAATCGACCTTAGTCGAAGTATTTTCAGTGGAAAATACTTCGACTAAGGTCAGTTTGATTTCAAACAAAAAATCCAAAATCCAAGTTGAGTTCGAGTCTGATTAAAATTCAGAGGTATTATTTTCTATTATTTTGTGTATTCTAAGTATATTGTTGTCTGTGTCAATAGCTTTTTGATTTTTCATATTTGTTTTGATCAATTCTGTTCATTTCTGTCCCCTACCTATCTACTTGATCCGAATGTGAATTGTTTCTATTGGTTGTGATTGTTTACAATGTGTGTAATCGACTCGATTAAGTTCGTCGATTAGTTATATTACGAATTTTCATTTCTGAAAATGTTGACTGAAACAGTCTGCTTCTATTGTTTAGACTAATTATTGACAAATGTTGTAAATAGTCAATTGATTAGTACTCGTCAATTGAATCATGTTTGTTTGTGAATCAGTGAATTCAAATGTATGCTGTATTGTTGTTTTCTAAACAGGACATTGTCAGTATATTGACAATGCTCCTGTATTTGTTTGCTTTTAATTCAGTTTTGAATTCCAGTGGAAATAATCCTGCATATTCTGTATAATGTTAAGGTTGTTTTATTCAGTATTCAGTTGAGAATTCCCTATTTAAATGCAGTTTTTGTCAATCAGTTATTAGAATGTAATATACTGTCTCAAAGTCATAGGATTGGTTATAGCTGTAAATCAGAAGGATAGTTAAGTCTATACAGATTGTAGAATCTGTTTTACAGTGGGTTCTGATTTTTCAAGTAATAATAGTAGGTCAGGGGCATTTCTGGGAATGAAACAGTAAAAACAGGGTGTTAGTGCTAGTGTATTATAATGTAATGTTAATGGCTATATTTAAGTAATAAAGGGGGAACAAGGGATAATGGGGCTGCTGAAAATCATGTTAGGATCACATAAAGTATTAAAAAGAAGTTTCAATGGAAACTTTCTGGTTGTTAAAGGGATAAAGGGTCCCTCCAATACTAATGAGTATAGAACCAGCCCTGTATAAATACAGGAGCTGGACAGACCTTAAGGGATCAGTTTTTAAGACCCTAGAGAATTTTTAGGAGAGTTTGGAAGGAATTTTAAGAGGGCAGTCTTTAAGAGTTTTAAGAGAAAAAGAGAATGTGAAATTGGGAAAGCAAACAGATTTTAGGATCAGTTTTCAGAAGAGAGTTTTTAAGACATAGAGAGAATTTTTTAGGAGAGTTTTGAAGGAACAAGAGGGCAGTCACACACACACACAGATATACAGCAACAAAAACAGAAAAATCAGAAACAAGAAGTCCAAAACAGGAAAGAAACTGAACAATCTGAAAAATGTTACTTTTCTAGAATCTGTCCGTTGTTTGCTTGTGAATATTGTTCGGTGAAATCTGAAATTTTTTTCTCAAGTTTCTGTCCCTATTCATCTGGGTTCTTCGGGTCTTATTATTGCTCAAATCTGTGGAAAAACTGGTATTCTGTTGATTTTGTTACTGCTGAAACTTACTACTTCTACCTCCATTTCCAGGTATATATCCTTTTAAATTCTATGTTGGAAAGAGATTCAATATGGCGGATAAACGAAGATTGAATTGAAATTCTGTTTTTATTTGTCCAAGTTCATCAATTTAAATTTCATTTTTATTTTATGTTAGTTAATTAGTAGTGAATTCAATTTGATAGCTATGAGCTAATTGTCTTACTTTGAAAGTTCGTATAAAGATTTGTAATAACATTAGCTCATTATCTCATTAGTTTAATCGTATTAAATTGTCAAAGTAGGGAATATGGTATGAATGTTGGTCATTATTTAAATTTTATTGTTGGTTAAGTAAGAAGTGATGTAGAAGTGCCAAGATAACTATAGTAGTGATATTTATTGTTACATAAGGTTAAGATGGTGATGTCGATAAAATAATAGATGTGTGTATAAAAGTGGGCGAAAGGCGATATGATGAAGCTTATTACAATACATTATGAATACGATATACAGTTAAGTTACATGTAAGGTAATTTTATTAAATTAACTTGTATAATAATTCGGCCATCATAGCTCGATGTCTATCTACCTTCATAAAACAAATTAACCAAATAATTAGGCCTATTAGAAGCAAGCATATAAGAATGAAAAGAGATGTATAAGCATAAATTGCCACACTTCATATCAATGATAATTAGAAGTAGAATTTGCATTAGGTAAATAATGAAAATTCTCGGAATATATTTCCTTCCTTTATGAATCATTTATTTTCAGTTTCATATGCAATTTATTCTTTGGCATATATATATATGTCATATTTGTTTAAAAATAGTATTAATCATATTTTTACTCTGTTCTTTGAATTCGAATAGTCTTGGATAAACATGTTATATGCGGAAATTACAATCAATGGGCAACATTCAAAAATTGTGAATTCTTTTTCAAGAATTAAGGATATCTAAAAATGAAGATTTCTCATAATATAATAAAACAATTTATGGAAAAATCCCTAATATCATTACAAATATGTCGCGCAATTAGGGATACGTTCGCATACCCTGATTATATTTTTAAAAGCTAAATTCGGATTATGCGTACGCGCAATTTCGAACGAATATTTAATAAAAAGGATTTTTCCAAAGGCGTTAAATCAATTTCATAAAAAACCGAGATGTACAGTTCACTATTCAGAAAAACAAATATTCTTGATTCGACACAATTTCGAAAAATGATTGCTCAGTAAATATATTATCAAAAGTTATTGCGTACACGTACGCGTGACACAATTCCGTATTTTTTTAATTTATAACACGAATATACGTACGCGTAATTCGATTCAAAGAAGGGTTCTTAACCACAATAAGTAAAAGCGGTAGAAAAATCATGTAACAAAAAGTATTTAATAAAAATCAAGATAATTAAGCCAATAATAAAAACAGTTAAGCGACCGTGCTAGAACCACGGAATTCGGAAATGCCTAACACCTTCTTTCGAATTAACAGAATTCCTTACTCAGGATTTCTGGTTCGCAGAATAATAAACAGAGTCATATTCTCCTCGATTCAGGGATTATAATTGGTGACTTGGGACGCCTTAAAATTCCCAGGTGGCGACTCTAAAACAAATAAACAAATCCCGTTTCGACTGTCCTTCAATTGGAGAAAACTCCCCACGCGCCCCGCGGGCGCGGCAAAAAGGAGGTGCGACAGGTGCTATCTCATCCGGAACAAATCTAGTGAATGGAAGCCATGCAAGAAAAGATGAATTCTCTATAGAAGAATGGCACGTACGAACTAGTTGAACTTCCAAAAGGCAAAAGACCACTCAAGTGCAAGTGGGTCTTTAAGCTCAAGAAAGATGGAAATGGCAAGCTAGTCAGATACAAAGCTTAATTAGTTGTAAAAGGTTTCAAACAGAAGAAATGTATTGATTTTGATGATATTTCTCATATGTTGTCAAAATTACTTCTATTCGAACAATCTTGGGCTTGACAGCTAGCCTATATCTTGAAATGGAGCTGTTGGACGTGAAAACTGCATATCTACATGGAGATTTCGAAGAAGAGATCTATATGGAGCAACCAGAAGGTTTTGAATTAAAGGCGAAGAAACACATGGTTTGCAAGTTTAATAAGAGTCTTTATGGGCTGAAACAAGCGCCAAGACAGTGGTATAAGAAGTTTGACTCATTCATGAGAAGTCAAACATACACAAAAACTTTTTCAGATCCATGTGTATATTATAAGAAATTCTCTAACAATAACTTTATCATCTCTGTAAGCACATGATTTTTGACCCTCCCCGGGAATTTTTACGTTCTTAAGCTGAAATATTTAATTTAGGACTAATATAGCTATTTTGACTATTTTTACTTTATTTTTCTCGCAAAAAGAAAAAATTACAAAAAAAAATATATACAAATTTTAGTTTATGTATCCCTCATAAACTTGAAAAAATCAAAAATTGCACTTTATTTTTGTACTTTATATAATTTCGAAAATTACAAAAAATATGATTCTATTAAGGTTTTGTAGTCATTTTAATTTTGAAAAAATGCAAAAATATTACTTTATATTTTATCTTAATATTTACGAAAATAACAAAAAATAGTTTTATTAATATTTTGTAGCTATTTTAAATCTTGGAAAATATTAAGAAAATAATAATATAGTTTTGTTTTAAATAATTAGTCTTATTTTAGTAGCTATTTTGCTTATATAGGACTAGTTAAGCAACGTCGTGTTCCTATTTCTCGGGTCCGGGCAAAAGAATAATATTCGGGTTCAAACTACCCGGTTTTAGGCCTAATTTCGGACCTAGCCCATAATAAACCGAGTCCAGGACACATGGGGAACCCCACCACGCGTGGGGGACACCAGTCTCGAACCCCACCACGCGTGGGGCTCATTTTTTTTGGGCAAAACCAATACTAAATAGACGGACAAAACATTTTGCAGAGGGGACGTCCATTTTTTGGAAAACATGTACTGTAGATCTTCTTCTTCCTAAAGAAGAAGAAGGAAACCTACTGTAACAGGACTTGGGAAAATTTGGAACTATGCACTGTTCATCTCCTTCTTCCAAAAGGAGAACCAACCAAAAACCCTAACGGAGCACCACCCAAATGCCACCTCCATCAGCTTCACTAGCCCTACGTCCGAAAACCACCACCCCAAAACCACTCCGTCACGACCCCTCCAGCAGCACCAAACAAGACCCTTCCACTGTTCGAGCTTCTTCTTCCTAAAGAAGAAGAAGAGAAAACCCTACTAACTTGAACGACCACCCCTTCTTCCTCCCACCTTCACCACCGAGCAACCAGCCCCCCTCGTCGTCATTTCCAGATGACAACCAAACAAATCCGTCACCTCCACGTCCAAACACCATCGCCCAAACACCACATCCATCAACACCCTGAAACCACCACCGGACAGTCCCGACCGTAGCGGCTTCCCCATTTTCAGTCCGACGAGCAGCTGTTGCTGCGTGCCAAGCAGCTGCGGCTGCGTTTCTGAGCAGCTGTTCGTTGTGCGTCTTAACATTCACATCGTGACCCATCTCCGACTTGCTGCATCGTCCAACCAGCTCCCCCCCCGTTGTCGCTGTCCTCCACCAAACAGACCATCGACCATCTTAGCCCAGTTCCCTCCATCTCGTCACCTTGGTTGTTCCCCGTCGATAGCCCAGTTCCCTCCGCAGCAACCAAACAATCCTTGGTTGTTGACAGTTGTGGGTCCGAGCTTTCTATTTCCATCGAGGTCGTCTTTGGTTCATCGAGGTCCGGTACGTCGAGGTGTTCGTCCGAGATTTCATCATTGTTCCTCGTCGAGTGAGGTCCGGTTCGAGTTCTGTAGGAGGCACTGTTGTCGTTCTAGGATTGTCGAGGTTCGAAGGTTGGTGTTCTACGTCCTTTGTTTCATTTCGTTCGTTTCGCATATTATGGTTCAAGGCGAATGAGAGTATTTGATATTGAGGAATGTCAACAATGCAACTTTTGTTGTTGTGTTAAAAATGCTTATTTCATGTTTAGTTACTGCATGTTTAAAGTAAATGTGAGCATATGAACGGTTTGTTTGTCATCTTTGTTAAATCGTTTCTTTCTCATTTTTACCATGGATATTATTACCTGTTAGAATCGTGTTTTTTGTTTAACCTCGGATGACTTCATTGGTAGAAAATCGTAGTCGCCTTAAGTTTGCCCTTAAATAATAAAAACGAGACGAGCTTCGCCACACAAAAATGTACAGATTGCGGAGCCCTCACAAAAAATATATGCATTAAATACTTAGATTCCGGGTCGGGCCGTTCAGCGAATTTCACGGCCCTACCCAAAATAAATACGCTAGTCTCTTTAGGCGCGCCTTTAATAATTTAATTTCCTTAAACTCGGGTGCACATTGATGTGACCCAAATCCAAATCTCAACGGAGTCAAAGTGTGTCGACGACCACGGGTACATTGATTGTAACGTGGTTCGAGATATATTTTTATAACGTTGCAATTCTTGATAAAAATAACAGTAAATGATAAAAGCGGTTGGAAGATAAAATTTGCACATAAGTTCATATTGTATTTAAAATCAGATAAATAAGCCAAATATAACAGTTGAGCGACCGTGCTAGAACCACGGAACTCGGGAATGCCTAACACCTTCTCCCGGGTTAACAGAATTCCTTATCCGGATTTCTGGTACGCAGACTGTAATATAGAGTCATTCTTTTCCTCGATTCGGGATTAAAATTGGTGACTTGGGACACCCTAAATCTCCCAAGTGGCGACTCTGAAATAAATAAATAAATCCCTTTTCGATTGTCTTTTAATTGGAAAAAACTCCCTTGCGCCCTCGCGGGTGCGGAAAAAGGAGGTGTGACAGCTCTGGCGACTCTGCTGGGGATAAATGGACCCAGAACCACTGGTTCAGGGTTAAAAATTCGAGCTTAGAATAATTGTTATTATTTGGCTTTATTTATTATCTGATTTTTACATGTTTGAGCCTAATGTGCTAAATGCTGCTTTTACCGCTTTGATATTATTTGATCTGTATATAAATTGTGCCGAAACCTTTCTCTTCTTACCTCCGGGGATGTGCTTACTGGTTGAGACTCCCTATTCTGTTAGTGTCATACCTTAAATAAAAGAGGCTCGGAAAGTTTCTAAGCCGGCTGGCCTTTTGGTTCCCGGAAAGGAGCTCCTTCATCGGCTCGAGTTGTCCGCTCGGGTACACTGTCTAGAACACCGACCCAGGTTTTGAACATAGAATAACGTGACTTCATGCCGGATCCCTAGTAGGAACGCTTATTTGCATCATGTGCATTTGACTTAGGGGACTCAACACAGGGGTTGGGTCCGTCTAGGAAAAGCAACCTGAAAATAATAGACCATCTTATGGCATCCTATGTGCTACATGTTGTATTCAGTCAAGGGCGAATGGGTCATTTCGTCATTTCCAGCATGATGTTATTTCAATCAAAGCATGGGGAACATTTGTGGAATCCAAGAAGCCTTGGAATTCCCTATGTCCCCCACGCTTGCTTTTTGGGAAAGCACATGGGGAACATTTGTGGAATCCAAGAAGTCTTGGAATTCCCATATGTCCCCCACGCTTCATATGTTGGGAAAAGCGCATGGGGAGCATTTGCGGAATCCAAGAAGTCATGGAAATCATTATGTCTCCCATGCCACATTTTTGAAAGAAATAATAAATATAAAAAATAAAATTACAAATAAAACAAAGCATGAAAATTCAAAAAGATTTTGTATGTTTTCATTATTTTCCACAGATTAAAAAAAATCGTGAAAAAGAGGAGAAAAAATGACAGTGTAGAGATATAACTACTTATTGTTAGAAAAAAAAAACAAATGTCCAAGTAGTTTCGAAACTCTGCCGAAATTTTGAGGATATAAAATTAAAAAAAATATATGTCTTATTAGTTTGTTTTATTAAAGCAAAGGAAAAGTAGAAAAAATAATCATTGTTTTGTCTTATTTTTTTCCTTTTTTTAAAAAAAAACAAAACATTAATAGAAAAGAAAATAGTTTGTCTTGCCATAAAAATGAAAAAAAGAGTCTTGTTTTTAAAATTTGTGTTATTTATTTGTTTATGAAAATGACAAAATTAAAATAATCCAAAAATATTTTCTCCATTATTGACTTCTTTAGGAAGTCTTTCTAATTGTTTTCAAAAAATAATATAATATATAAAAATAAATAAATAAACAGATCCGAAAATATTTTGATTCTTTTTTCAAAATTGAAAAGAAAATTCAAAAAAAACATTTTTGAGAAACATTTCTTTTATTAAAAGCAAATTTCCGAAAAATATTTTCTTCTTCTTCTTTAGAATAAAGAAAAAAAAAAGAGCAAATGAAAATTCAAAAATATATCTTAGAAGTATTTCTTTCAAAAAAAAAAGATCAATCAAAACTCCAAAAAAAATATACTTCATTTCTTCTTTTAAAGTAGTTCTTTCACAAATTCACAAAAAAAAAAAGTTAGTTCATCTACTTATTCCTGATTGCCCGAACTACGCGGGTTTGATTCTCACCGGATATGAGATACGTAGGCAACCCTCATCGGGTCCAACCCCACCTTCTCCAAAAAAAAAGAAGGAATGTTTTATGTTTTTCGTTAATTTGTTTGTTTGTTATAAATGAAAAATTATAGTCTATTTGATTGTTGTGAAAATAATAAAAAAAACATGGAAAAAATAGTTTATTTGCCCGAACTACGCGGGTTTGATTCTCACCGGATGTGAGATACGTAGGCAACCCTCATCGGGTCCAACCCCACCTTTTGCTAAAATAGCCAAAAATCAAAATTTTAATCTTGTCATAAATAAGTCGGGTGATGTCCAACCCACCTTTTTGCTAAATAGCCAAAAACAAATAAAAAGAAAAACATGTCAAAATTTTAATTTTGCCATAAAGAAGTCGGGTGACGCTGTTTTATCGAGACATAGCCGAATGTTCCCAAAAGGGACGCCGGAAGGCTGACTTTGCATAAACAGCCATCTTTGGGTCATTTTTTAAGATTTGGTCCAGTTGACCCACACAACCTTAAAAATCTTCGTCCCTGAGGCGTTGAAAGGTCGTGTTTGCAGTATTGAGTTTTCTAATTTGAAAAACGATAAAAGAGTCGTGAATAGGTCAGGTGATGCTGTTTTGTCATAAACAGCCGAATGTTCCCGAAAGGGACGCCGGAAGGCTGACTTTGCATAAACAGCCACCTTTTGGGTCATGTTTAGGATTTTTTGTCCAATTGACCCACACAGCCTTAAAAATTTCGTCCCCAAGGCGCTGAAGGGCCGTGTTTGCAACACCAAGTTTTTATTATAATTTGAAAAGAAAAAAAAACACAGAGTCGGCGGTCAGGTGAATACCGTTTGAATTTTGTCATAATAAGCCGAGCCAGCTTCGGCCGCGTCATAAACCGTTCTTGCCGAAATAGCCTTAGAGTATCTTTCAGTTGTCGAAAGGCTATTTTCGTAAAAGAACGGACAAGTTTGTAAAGTGTCATAAATAATCCTCTCCGGCCTCAAAATTCATGTGAAATTTGGAAGGGGCTACATTTGCAAAAATAACCGTTTGGTTGCATTTGTCGAACAGAGAAAGGGAGCTAGCCTTTTGTTTTTTGAGTTTGTAAAGCTTTTGATTAGAATATGTGGGTCGTTTGATTTTCGAGTTTGTAGGTCATCTTCAAACCTTTGAAACCCAGTTTGTTCTAATATGAAAAAATATTTAGTATTGTTTATCTTTTAGTGGCACGAACTACGCAAGGTCTGATTCATGCGGGGTCATGATACGTAGGCAATCTCCATAAGATTCGACCACAACAAAAAAAAATGAAAAAAGAGAATGAAAAAGAGAATGAAAAAGAAAAAGAAAAGAAAAAAAAATGAAAAAAGAAAAAGAGAATGAAAAAAAAGAATGAAAAAATGAAAAGAAAAAAAGAAGAATGAAAAAAAGAAAATAAGAAAAGAAAAAGAAAAGATGTTGTCAATAATGAGGACCGACTAAGTCCATTCTAACCTGTTTGTTTTGCAAATAAGTTAAGGTGGTTGGTTTGTGGTAAGTCGGACAATGACACCCGGAATCCTTTACTTGCACCTCATGATGCACACTCTGCGGGGATCAGGCCTGATGACAGAAGCATTCGAGTCCTATTGGGAACTTGTTGACTAAGGGTAATGATATTGAAGTTGGCAATGGTCATTGCAATATTAATGCAAAGCTCAGTGGCTACGATGCCAAGTTTGATAAAAGAGGAGGACGCTTCGTTCCTTGGTTAACAAGAAAGAAGCAGTTGGTGGCTTATTTTGTTATCATTTCTGTTGTCCGGATTATTAAGGTTGTAATTTGGATTTTGGTCCTGTGTCAAACCTTCTTATCTTTCCATTTTGTCATAGCAGTTTGTTTAAATTTTGTCCAGTTTGTGTTAGGATTTTATTCTGGTTGTTTTGTTTGTTTTATTATTCAAACCATTTCGCCGGTAGTCTAATACAAAGCCGGTCTTTTGTTAGTTCCAGTCGTCTTTTGTTTAGTCCTTTTATCATTTCGTTCAATGCCGATTCTAGGGACATGACATGCGCACCCAGTTTGGGCCTAATCTTAAAAGTTAATCATAAAACCCCGGAAAGGCGATCAGACCATTTAAAGAAAATAAGGACGGTTTGAGATTATTCAGAGCCCGAGTCATGTGGAACTAGGGGCAAGTGAAACACAAAGAAAATCGTTAAAAGCAAGATTCGCCAAATTGGCATGAGGATCGTTCATAATAATGAGAAAGAGAGTGTCGCCCAACGGTGCTTTAGAAGTGACAAATGAACAAACAGATGTTGAATATAATTGTCAAGTCCAGCACCATCGGAAGAGACTACAAAACTATTGTTTAATTGTGTTGTTTGCACTTGGCATGTTTTGAAGACTGGAATGACGAAGGCATTTTATTCTGCTACCTAAACATTTTATCCTTCGTTACCCCTTTTTGAGCCTTATTTATTTTCTTTCATACCCCTCGTTCGGAATCAGTAGCAACGAAAAAAAAAAGAGAGAAAGAAAGAAAACAACAAAAACAAAAAAGGAGAAAAGAAAAGAAAAGAAGAATGAAAAAAAAAGTCAAATGAAAAAAGAGGAATTGGGAACTACGTTTGACCTGATTCCTCAAAGAGGATACGTAGGCGCTTCACGGTTCGGTCATAGTTTTGAAAAGATGAAAAAAATCAATTAAGATATCCCCAAGCAAGAAACTGGGGCAAAGGTTGCGTTTGTTGTAAATAAATCTAATTCCGAAGGTTGTAACTAATAACCCAAAATTAATGCATTTTTGAGCCTTTTATACCCTTTCTTTCTAGCCTATCCAAAACCCACATTACGGTCCAAAGAAAGACCTTCTAATCAGCCTTCAAAAGATGTCAAGTCAGACAAATGAAGAGTCTTACCGGCGAACATAACACTCTGTTCCACAGCAGAAAGGACTCTAATCCCCAACAGAAAGAGTCATATCGGCAGCACTCCAAATCCCCAAGCTGGAAAGTGATATAAAACGAGAAAGTCTTATTGGTGAAAACCTTCACAGGCACCATAAGGCGATGAAAGATGAGAGAAGAACCCAAAAATGAGAGAGACTTGATAGTGAAAACCCTTCGAGCACTACAAGTCGAATAAGATTAAGAATCCGAGGAGGAATCGCCAATTGAAGATCTTGAAAGATGATTGACGGCAGAGGATAGGCCACATACGCATGTCATGGCCATTAGAGTCGGTATCTGCGTTTGATAAATTTTTATTTATAGTTTCTTTTGTAAAAGAGTCATTCGTTTCCTTTGTCTTTTATTTTGTTTCTTTTATCTTTCTCCTTTCATAGAAAAATTCCCCAATAGAGTCTGTCGGTCCAGAACAAGTATGAAATGACTTCAAATATGCCATCAGCTTTTCAAGATGAGATCTGACTAGTACATCCAAATGGTATAGTCAGCAAGGAACAAGCGCGAGGCTAGTGTCAATAAAGATATCCCCAGCAAAAGGGAATTGACAAAGGGATTGACGAGCGTCAAGAGGGATATCCTTGCCAAAACCAAGGTTATAAACCTCAAAGACAAGGCCCGTGAACAAAGCAAGGAGAGCAGTGTGCATGATTTGGGGAAATTCATGCTAGACTAAAAGGTCGGGGAAATGCCAGTTTCCGAGCTATGCCACGAAAGAAGAGGGATATCCCCAGCAGGAAGGGATTATCCCCCAGCACATAATATCATCCCCAACAAGTTGTGGAGCACAGAGCAAGGAAGAGAGAAAGGGAAAGCCATCCCAGTAGGAGTACCACAACCAACCACCGCGTTTTAAACTAACAAAATTTTGTTTGATTTGAAGCAGGTAACGGAAATGGCATTAATGCCAGAACTACATGCCACAAGGGATATTAACAAACTGGGGCAGAAAATTTTCCTTCCATTTAGAAAAATTTTCTTGAAGTCAGGTACCCCCAGCTGATAACATTTTATCCCCCAGCAGGTAAGTAAATAATCCCCAGCAAGTGTTGAGGTAAGACATTTTCAAGCCTTAAGGATATTTTGGGTTCATCCGCCCTCGAATAGGATATTTTGGGTTCGTCCGCCCTCGAATAGGATATTTTGGGTTCGTCCGCCCTCGAATAGGATATTTTGGGTTCGTCCGCCCTCGAATAGGATATTTTGGGTTCGTCCGCCCTCGAATAGGATATTTTGGGTTCATCCGCCATCGAATAGGATATTTTGGGTTCATCCGCCCTCGAATAGGATATTTTGGGTTCATCCGCCCTCGAATAGGATATTTTGGGTTCATCCGCCCTCGAATAGGATATTTTGGGTTCATCCGCCCTCGAATAGGATATTTTGGGTTCATCCGCCTTCGAATAGGATATTTTGGGTTCATCCGCCCTCGAATAGGATATTTTGGGTTCATCCGCCCTCGAATAGGATATTTTGGGTTCATCCGCCCTCGAATAGGATATTTTGGGTTCATCCGCCCTCGAATAGGATATTTTGGGTTCATCCGCCCTCGAATAGGATTCTATTTTTAAAGTTGTTGTCCATGCCAGGCGCCCACCTGTATAACGAGAGGAATACTTTCAGTCTTTAAAATTCTTGCCAGGCGCCCACCTGTATAACGAGAGGAATACATTTCAGTCTTTAAATTTCTTGACAGGCGCCCACCTGAATAACGAGAGGAATACTTTTGTCTGTGCATTTCATATTTTAGGTGCCCACCTGTATAACAAGGGAATACATTTTGTGTCTTTACCATTAGGCGCCCACCTGTATAACAAGGGAATACATTCTACGTCTTTACCCATAGGAGATGCATTTCCTCCTAAGTTTGACTTAGTTTCATCCATAGGAGATGCATTTCCTCCTAAGTTTGTTTTAGTTGCACTCATAGGAGATGCATTTCCTCCTAAGTTTGTTTTAGTTTCACCCATAGGAGATGCATTTCCTCCTAAGTTGGTTTTAGTTTCACCCATAGGAGATGCATTTCCTCCTAAGTTGGTTTTAGTTTCACCCATAGGAGATGCATTTCCTCCTAAGTTTATTGTACCCACAGGAGACGCACATCCTAAGTTGAGTTTCACCGATAGGAGACGCACTTCCTAAGTTAAGTTTTACCAATAGGAGACGCACTTCCTAGATCCATTGTACCAATAGGAGACGCATTTCCTAGATCCATTGTACCAATAGGAGACGCACTTCCTAAGTTAAGTTTTACCAATAGGAGACGCACTTCCTAGATCCATTGTACCAATAGGAGACGCACTTCCTAAGTTCAGTTTTACCATAGGAGACGCACTCCCTAAGTTCATTTTACCCAATAGGAGACGCACTTCCTAAGCTTATTTCACCCAATAGGAGACGCACTTCCTAAGAAGTTTCACCAATAGGAGACGCACTTCCTAAGAATAGTTGTACCAATAGGAGACGCACTTCCTAAGAATAGTTGTACCAATAGGAGACGCACTTCCTAAGTTCAGTTTTACCATAGGAGACGCACTTCCTAAGTTCATTTTACCCAATAGGAGACGCACTTCCTAAGTTAAGTTTTACCAATAGGAGACGCACTTCCTAGATCCATTGTACCAATAGGAGACGCACTTCCTAAGTTTATTTCATCAATAGGAGACGCACTTCCTAAGATAAGTTTCACCAGTAGGAGACGCACTTCCTAAGTTAGTTTCACCAGTAGGAGATGCACATCCTAAGTTAGTTTCACCAGTTGGAGACGCACATCCTAAGTTAGTTTCACCAGTAGAAGACGCACATCCTAAGTTAGTTTCACCAGTAGGAGACGCACATCCTAAGGAGACGCACGTCCTAAGAATAGTTTCACCAGTAGGAGACGCACTTCCTAAGCCAAGTTTCACCAATATGAGACGCACTTCCTAAGTTATTTCACCCAATAGGAAACGCACTTCCTAAGTTAGTTTTACCCAATAGGAGACGCACTTCCTAAGAAAAGTTTCATCAATAGGAGACGCACTTCCTAAGTTCAGTTCTACCAATAGGAGACGCACTTCCTAAGTTTATTGTACCCAATAGGAGACGCACTTCCTTAAAGTTTACTTTTACCCCATAGAAGATGCACTTCCTAAATTAAGATTTCACGCATAGGAGACACACTTCCTAAATTATTTTCATTCATAGGAGATGCACTTCCTAGTTCAAAATCATTGAGGTTTCACCCATAGGAGACGCACTTCCTAAGACTATTTTACCCCTAGGAGACGCACTTCCTAAGTTTAATTTCATGCACAGGAAACGCACTTCCTGAATTAAGTTTTCATCATTAGGAGACACACTTCCTAGTCTGGTTCGCTCAGGTTATAATTTTGCTTTAGGAGACGCACTTCCTAGTTTGGCTTTTTCAGGTTATACTTTATTTTAGGAGACGCACTTCCGGAATTGAGATTTCACCCTTAGGAGATGCACTTCCTAGTTTGATTCATTTTAAGTTCGACCATAGGAGACACAATTCCTAGTCCAGTTTTTGAAGTTTACTCGTTAGGAGACGCACTTCCTAATCAAGGTCTTTCAAGTTCATAGGAGACGCACTTCCTAGTTCTAGTCACTGAAGTTTTCACCCTTAGGAGATGCACTTCCTAGTTTAGCTCATTCCGATTCAACCATAGAAGACGCACTTTCTAGTTTGAGTCATTGAGGTTTTTATTTTAGCAGACACATTTGCTAGCAAGAGTTTTGGTTTTACTCGTAGGAGATGCACATCCTAGCCTAGTCTTTAGTTTACTCTCACCATTGCATCAGTAGGGTAAGTGAGTTACAATTTTGCTAACGACTCACAAATCTTCCCAGTACAAACTGGGTTAGGAAATTTTTGTTTGTTTTGTTTGTTTTGGTTGTCAGGAACCCGCCTGTAAACGGAGGTTGTTGTATGTCGAAGATCGAAGAAGTCAGGAGTCCGCCTGTAGAACAGAGGAACATTCTTCAAGATCAAGCAGTGACCCACTGGAAAGCAGAAGGTTATAACAGAAATCCCCAGCATTCAATCCAAGTTAGAAATAGTAGAAGCTCGCCTCAAGAATGCGAGTCAATAGTCTGGGATGATCAACAGAAGCTGGTCACAAAAACAAGAAACAAGAAGAAAAAAAAAGAGAAAAAAAGAAAGAAAAGAACCCAAAATACGAAAGTGGAAAACAAATGTGGTCTGCTCAAGAACTAGCACCTACAACTAGCAAGTATCAAGGTTCAAATCCAAAGTCTGTACGAAGCACCATTCAAGACGCAAGACCAAGTTTCAGAAGACTTAAAGATAGGAATCCTTGTAACTAGTAGCTGATAGGCTTAGTTAGTCTTTTTCAGTTTTCATTTTTGTTGTAATGACAGGACCGCGGACCGGAACCTCAACGGAACGACACCTCGATCGGCTCTTCACCTCGGTACACTTCACCATCTCTCTCATTCCCGAACTACACGTGGCCTGATTCCTGTATAACCAAGGATATGTAGGCAGCTCAGAGGCCAGGGCTCGGTCACATTCCCTCCCTTTCCATAAGTGTAGTCCGTCCAAGTAATGGTCGGGTCAAAAACACGTCTAGTCGTTCTTTGTCGGAAAACTCTTCGTGTTTCCAGTCAAAGAGGGCAGCTGTAAGCACGTGATTTTTGACCCTCCCCGAGAATTTTCACATTTTTAGCGTGAATATGTGAAATTGGGTCTAATATAGCCATTTTGACTATTTTTACTTTATTTTTCTCGCAAAAAGAAAAAATTACAAAAAAAATATATATATACAAATTTTAGTTTATGTATCCCTCATAAACTTGAAAAAATCAAAAATTGCACTTTATTTTTGTACTTTATATAATTTCGAAAATTACAAAAAATATGATTCTATTAAGGTTTTGTAGTCATTTTAATTTGGAAAAAATGCAAAAATATTACTTTATATTTTATCTTAATATTTACGAAAATTACAAAAAATAGTTTTATTAATATTTTGTAGCTATTTTAAATCTTGGAAAATATTAAGAAAATAATAATATAGTTTTGTTTTAAATAATTAGTCTTATTTTAGTAGCTATTTTGCTTATATAGGACTAGTTAAGCAATGCCGTGTATTCTCGGGTCCGGGCAAAAGAATAATATTCGGGTTCAAACTACCCGGTTTTAGGCCTAATTTCGGACCTAGCCCATAATAAACTGAGTCCAGAACACATGGGGAACCCCACCACGCGTGGGGGACACCAGTCTCGAACCCCACCACGCGTGTGGCTCATTTTTTTGGGCAAAACCAATACTAAATAGACGGACAAAACATTTTGCAGAGGGGACGTCCATTTTTTGGAAAACATGTACTGTAGATCTTCTTCTTCCTAAAGAAGAAGAAGGAAACCTACTGTAACAGGACTTGGGAAAATTTGGAACTATGCACTTGTTCATCTCCTTCTTCCAAAAGGAGAACCAACCAAAAACCCTAACGGAGCACCACCCAAACGCCACCTCCATCAGCTTCACTAGCCCTACGTCCGAAAACCACCACCCCAAAACCACTCCGTCACGACCCCTCCAGCAGCACCAAACAAGACCCTTCCACTGTTCGAGCTTCTTCTTCCTAAAGAAGAAGAAGAGAAAACCCTACTCACTTGAACGACCACCCCTTCTTCCTCCCACCTTCACCACCGAGCAACCAGCCCCCCTCGTCGTCATTTCCAGACGACAACCAAACAAATCCGTCACCTCCACGTCCAAACACCATCGCCCAAACACCACATCCATCAACACCCTGAAACCACCACCGGACAGTCCCGACCGTAGCGGCTTCCCCATTTTCAGTCCGACGAGCAGCTGTTGCTGCGTGCCAAGCAGTTGCGGCTGCGTTTCTGAGCAGCTGTTCGTTGCGCGTCTTAACCTTCCCATCGTGACCCATCTCCGACCTGCTGCATCGTCCAACCAGCTCCCCCCCCGTTGTCGCTGTCCTCCACCAAACAGACCATCGACCATCTTAGCCCAGTTCCCTCCATCTCGTCACCTTGGTTGTTCCCCGTCGATAGCCTAGTTCCCTCCGCAGCAACCAAACAATCCTTGGTTGTTGACAGTTGTGGGTCCAAGCTTTCTATTTCTATCGAGGTCGTCTTTGGTTCATCGAGGTCCGGTACGTCGAGGTGTTCGTCCGAGGTTTCATCATTGTTCCTCGACGAGTGAGGTCCGGTTCGAGTTCCGTAGGAGGCACTGTTGTCGTTCTAGGATTGTCGAGGTTCGAAGGTTGGTGTTCTTCGTCCTT
Source organism: Nicotiana tabacum (assembly GCF_000715075.1). Classification (NCBI taxonomy): domain Eukaryota; kingdom Viridiplantae; phylum Streptophyta; class Magnoliopsida; order Solanales; family Solanaceae; genus Nicotiana; species Nicotiana tabacum. The sequence goes on from NC_134085.1 coordinate 26,294,010, forward strand.
TGTTTCATTTCGTTCGTTTCGCATATTATGGTTCAAGACGAATGATAGTATTTGATATTGAGGAATGTCAACAATGCAACTTTTGTTGTTGTGTTAAAAATGCTTATTCCATGTTTAGTTACTGCATGTTTAAAGTAAATGTGAGCATATGAACGGTTTGTTTGTCATCTTTGTTAAATCGTTTCTTTCTCATTTTTACCATAGATATTATTACCTGTTAGAATCGTGTTTTTTGTTTAACCTCGGATGACTTCATTGGTAGAAAATCGTAGTCGCCTTAAGTTTGCCCTTAAATAATAAAAACGAGACGAGCTTCGCCACACAAAAATGTACAGATTGCGGAGCCCTCACAAAAAATATATGCATTAAATACTTAGATTCCGGGTCGGGCCGTTCAGCGAATTTCACTGCCCTACCCAAAATAAATACGCTAGTCGCTTTAGGCGCGCCTTTAATAATTTAATTTCCTTAAACTCGGGTGCACATTGATGTGACCCAAATCCAAATCTCAACGGAGTCAAAGTGTGTCGACGACCACGGGTACATTGATTGTAACGTGGTTCGAGATATATTTTTATAACGTTGCAATTCTTGATAAAAATAACAGTAAATGATAAAAGCGGTTGGAAGATAAAATTTGCACATAAGTTCATATTGTATTTAAAATCAGATAAATAAGCCAAATATAACAGTTGAGCGACCGTGCTAGAACCACGGAACTCGAGAATGCCTAACACCTTCTCCCGGGTTAACAGAATTCCTTATCCGGATTTCTGGTACGCAGACTGTAATATAGAGTCATTCTTTTCCTCGATTCGGGATTAAAATTGGTGACTTGGGACACCCTAAATCTCCCAAGTGGCGACTCTGAAATAAATAAATAAATCCCTTTTCGATTGTCCTTTAATTGGAAAAAACTCCCTTGCGCCCTCGCGGGTGCGGAAAAAGGAGGTGTGACAATCTCATTGTTATATGTGGATGACATGCTGATTGTAGGACAAGACAAGAAGTTGATTGCCAAGTTGAAGGAAAATGTGTCCAAGTCATTTGACATGAAAGACGTGAGTCCAGCACGACAAATTCTAGGAATGAATATTATCCGAGATAGGACAAATTGAAAGTTGTTGCTGTCACAAATGAAGTACATTGACTACGTGCTTAAACGCTTCAACATGATGAGTGCTAAACCAGTTTGTGCGCCTCTTGCTGGTCATATGAAGTTGAACAAGACAATGTGTCCAACAATAAAGGAAGATAAAAAAAATTATGGCTAAAGTTCCATATTCCTCTATCGTCGGGAGCCTGGTTTATGCAATGATATGTACCAGACCTGATATTACTCATGTTATAGGTATTGTTAGCAGGTTTTTTTATCATCCCGAAAAAGAACATTGGGAAGCTGTGAAGTGGATACTTAGGTATCTAAAAGGTACCTCGGATGAATGCTTGTGTTTTGGAAAATCAGATCCAGTCTTGAAGGGCTATACTGATGCTTATATGGCTAGTGATACTAATAATAGAAAATCCACTACTGAATATCTATTTACTTTTTCAGGAGGAGCTATATCATGGCAGCCTAAATTAAAAAAGTGTGTCGCACTCTCTACAACTGAAGCAGAGTAAATTGCCACTACTAAAGCTGGCAAGGAGATGATATGGCTTAAACGGTTCCTTCAAGAGTTTCACTTGCATCAGAAGGAATATGTTGTTTATTGTGACAATCAAAGTGCAATAGACTTGAGAAAGAACTCTATGTACCATGCACGAACAAAGAATATTGATGTGAGATATCATTGGATTCGTGAGCTAGTGGAGAATGAATCTTCGCAGGTCAAGAAGATTCACACGAGTGAAAATTTTGTGGACATGTTGACCAAGGTAATACCAAGAGATAAGTTCGAGTTATGCCAAGAACTTGTCGGCATGAACTCTATATGAAAAATCGGAGATATCCTTTTTAGGTGCATGAGACTGGAGGGGGAGATTATGGGGTCCATCTCATGAATGTGAAAGGAAGACAAACTTCCTTTGGCATAAAGTACCATGCTGCCAAATCTACAGGACATGTGAGTGATTGGATTATCAGATATTTCATTGCTTTCACAAGGTGAAGCTTGATATTTACATTATGATGATGTCATCCATGATGCAAACAAGGACTATTGGACGTCCATAGATAGATCCCGACTCAGTTGAAGACACATCAAAACAGATAGAGTAAAAGAGAGTGCACAGAGTAAGCAGACAAATACTATGTGAGAAAAAATATAGAGAGCTTGAGCGGTATTGTAGTGAGGTGAAAAAAATCAAAAGAGAGTTATTTCTTTTGAGTGTGAGTGGTCTTGGAGTATTTTACTCGGTACCACAAATTGTAAAATCCTTACTGTAGTGAAATCAATTGCTCCTCTCGAGTCGTGGTTTATCCCTTATGCAAAAGGGTCTTCCACGTAAAATATGGTATCCTTATTTCTCTTATTATTGTCGCCGGTTACTGTATTTTAGTAATTCGCATTTATTACAGTCGTATACCTTGAATATTATTTCTGTTGGTGATTAATTTTCCAACAACTTCGACATAATCTGAGATAAATAACTAGTGCCAATACATTGTTCTTCATGTATTGCTATAATGATGTAACATAAGTCAGTTAAAAAAAATGGTGCTATACAGGGGCGGCCTGACGAATTTTGTGGCCTAAAGCCAAACTTTATGATGGGCCTTAATTTTTTAATTTTTTTTATTATTTATTTGAAGTTTTTTTTTTTTACTTTTCTTAGATACAAAGCTATTAATGATTTTCTTATAATCAATAACTCCTAGTAAGTATTTCTCAATTAACAATATAGCTAATCCATTTAATCTTTCTAGTGACATTGTTGTTCTTAGGTAAGATTTTATCAACTTTAATTTTGAAAGTTTCCTTTTCGCTGAAGCAATGGTAACATGAGTTATGAACATTATCCCATAAGCAATTTAGGCATTTGGAAAAGAATTAAATCTTTTTATTTGATTAAGTGTATCAATTAAACTGTTATCTTCTAATTGTACTATTTTTCTTAATACTTTTAATTTATAAAATAAATCTAAACCATCAATATCAAATTGATTATTATGCTTTAAGGACCATTCAAGATTAAGGCAATATTTTTTCAAATTTTCAACATCAAGTGATCTTAGTTTTTACCGCCAAATAGAAAACCAAAGATATTTTCATATACTTCGAATTGTTCAAATCTATTTTGAAGTGAAAAAATAGTCTTGTCTATTATGTATAAAAGTAATCAACTCTAAAGGACTCTCCGAAAGATATTGAGATTTTATTATCAACATTTGCATCAAATTGTTACTTCCTATATATCACATGTTTCTTACGAAATTCGGGTTCGATATTTATTTCAATTGCAATTTCCTTGGTAGAAATCATGACAATTGCAAATCCTTCTTCTCTATATTTGTTAAAGAAAGAAACTAAATTTTTTCACTTTACATAACTTTTTTCTAAACGTATACATAATCTATTATGTGTAATAAAAAATGAGGCACCTACAAATATGAGACCTAAAGCAGTTGTTTTACTTGCTTTATGGAAGGGTCGCACCTGGTGCTATACCACTTGCCGTTTTGCTTTTGTTGGGCTCATATCTACTCTATCGACTACCCGGTCCTATGGGCTTAAAATGCATTTATGGTTTGTGGGTAAATATTACTTTTAGTCCGTGACCAAATTATTTATATTCGGTAGCAGCAAATTGTGTAAAATATATATATTTTTTTGCTATTATTTAATTTAAAAGCGGCTATCAAAGTCATTTTCCCATATTTTATTGTACCTAGGTTTCTTACCGGACTAAATGCAATTAATAGGATCTATCTGACTCTCTATCTCTCGCAATGAGCTACGTGCACTTACAAGATTGTGCTTGATATTGAGCTTTGTTATATCTGCGCAAGCAAAGTTGACCCCGTAGCTCCTTACTATTTCAGAGTTTCATTTCTCAATTTATATATATATATATATATATATATATATATATATATATATATATATATATATATATATATATATATATATATATATATATATATATATATATATATATATATATATATATATATATATATATATATATATATATATATATATATATATATATATATATATAGGCAGGTCCTTGTTGGGCAACCTCTGATCAGATGGTAAGTTATATACCGAGTCCACTGTGGCCGAGCGCCTATGAGCGAGCTCAGCATGGCCGAGATACAGAGCCTAGTATGGTTGAGCGCCTATGAGCGAGCCTACTACGGCAGAGCAGTTATATATATACCGAGCCTTATAGGGTGGACATCTATTTTACTTACTATATTGAAAGAGTTGAGTCAGTATCAGCAGGTAAGCATATCTTCAGATTATCTTTGACTCTCAATTACTTTCAGTTATTATATTATCAGTTCAGTTTCAGCATTCACTTATTTTGTTGCCTTACATACTCGGTACATTATTTCGTACTGACGTCCTTTTTGCTGGGGACGCTGCATTTCATGCCTACAGATCCTAATAGACAGCTGGATAGATCTTCCCAGTAGATAGAGTCAAACATCAGCTTCGTTGGTACGCTCCACTTTCTCAGAGTTACCAGGTCTATACCTTGGAGACTATTTTATATATACAGATTTGATGGGTAGGTCGAGGCCAATATCCAATCATTATACAGTTCAGTTATCTCTAGAGGCTTGTAGACGAGTCCTGTATATTTTGGTCTATCAATATTTTGGTCTACCAGTAGACGTTCATGGCGGCCTCATCATCCTGCACAATTATATATATATATATATGAGCTTTTGGGTATGTTTACCCCTTAGATGAGAGAGATGATATTTTAAGATGATTCAGAGTATGGACTCATCGGCCTAAGTTAAGGGTTACCCCTCCAGAGTTCATAGTTACAGAGTGGTACGCTCGGTCCGAGTATGGCATCGGGTGCTCGTCGCGGCCCATCGGTTTGGGCCGTGACAGTTTACACATAAGTCAACATCCGGTTGACTTTCCAACTTAAACTTCTAAATAGGAGACTAAGTGTCTCATTCCACTCCAAATCACTCCGGACCTGAACCAACTAACACAATACGATAAAAAACGGCTGAATAACACAAAAGGAAGCAGAAATGGAAGAAACAGGGCTATAACTCATGAAACGACCGGACAAGTCGTTACAAGTTCATTAGAAACAACAACAATAATACCAGTGAATTCCTACTTGTGGGGTGTGGGGAGGGTAGTATTACGCAGATCTTATCCCTACCCTAAAAGGAATGGCGGATCCAGAATTTTTAAGTTATGGGTGCTCTACATTCTTTAACTATAGTTGCGACATCCACAAAGAATAAGCGTACAACTATTTAAAAAAGATAATGTATTCATGATTATACTTTGTGATTTTATGTTTTAAATATACAATAAATAATTTAGTCATCCTTTACACTGTATTTATTTTAAATTCAAACTTTATTTCGTACTATATTAGCTATAAACTGAACATTTTTATTTAAGTAGAAAAAAGTTTAAACCATGCATATACAAATTTCTTTATACAATAGGAAAAGATGAAGTTTCGTTGGTTTTGGGTTGTGTCACACCCTTTTTCTTCCCCGCAAAAGAATGATATGTGTTAAGGATTGTGGGTTAAAGGATTTTTCCAATTAAAGTGATAATTTTGAAATAGGGATTATTTTATTGTTCAGAGTCGCCACTTGGAATTGGTTTTCGGTGTTCCAAGTCACTTTTTTATTTAAATCCCTAGTCAAAGGAAAGTTGACTCTATTTTTATCGGTCCGCGAAAACAAAGTTCGGGTAAGGAATTCTGTTGACTGGGGAGAAGGTGCAAGGCATTCCCCGAGTCCCGTGGTTCTAGCACGATCGCTTTATTGACTTAAAATTTGGCTTGAATTAATTTTGGACAAATTGATATTTATATGCTTTTATATTTTTACCTTGCCACTTTGATATCCAGATTGTTAGGTAAATTAAAGAAAATTTTGAATAATAAGATGTCATAACCACACTACGCAAGCGAATGCGTGATCGAAACAAATTTTATTAATTTAATCATAACGGCGCTACGCAAGCGAATCCGCAGTCATGACAAAGAATTATTAGCACGTTATTACTTTTGGATAATTTACTACATTTGAGAAAAGAGAGAAAAAAAAAAGATAATGTTTGGAGTTTACTAAATGTCAACTACCGCGCTACGCAAGCAAATCCATGGTTATAAGCAAGGGATTAATTAATTAATAATTAAGCTATTGAAATCATTGAACTAATTTAATAAAAATTAAATATCACGCTACACAAGCGAGTCCGTGAATGAAAAAGGGCTAAAACGCGCCTACTAATTGCCTAGCGTTTAAATTAATTGTCAAAAAAAAAAAGACTAAGTTATAAAGTTATTTAATTGTAAAAAAAAAAAAATCTAATTTGTTAATTGGCGAACGAAACTATGCACATGAAAGTTAGGCCCTAGCTTGTTGTAAATTTGAGCCAACTAGTGAACTAACCTATTATTGTATTAGCGGGCCAACAATTTATTCAAAAGAAAATGTGGGCTATCAACTTTACTACACTATTCCTTGAGCCCAGTAGATTTTTCAATTATTCTCGTAACTATACAGCCCATTAACAATTACAAGAGCCTTTTTGCCAAATCCTCCAAGCACACACACGTCCAATTAGCAATTCATGCACCCAATTTAGGAGATTAACCAAGAATTGATAGCCTTCCATAATAAACTTTAAAAATATTTGCTTTGAAAATATATTATACCCCAATCCTTCAGTTACCGACCACCCTTTACTTCTTAATAACATACTCCAAAAACTTTTAATTTGAATACAAGTTTATTTGACAAAATCATTAATCTATTAGAAAATCATGTCACCTAAAACCAAGCATTCTAGCACTAACTTAATTATCCCAAAACTTTGTGTAAGATATAAATCACAGACAAGCATTTGGGGCTAAACTTCCGAAGCTAAATTAAAGTTGCAATGATACAAAGTGTTAACTTGTATAGTGTAAGCATTTATTTTACATTGTCTTCAACATCAGGATAACCATACATGCAAGCAAAATTTATCTAGCATACTGACACTTGGCCTAATCTTCTTAAGTATTATTAATTATTAAGTAATAGACATTGATCATGAAGAAACAAAGAGCCACTGTTCTAATGATATTTTATTCTTTTGACAAATTAGCAAGGATTAAAGGGAAAAACTTCTCTGTTTTGGCATGGAGGAGATAAAAAAAAGGATTAAACTTATTAATTACTACCAAAGCCTATAGCAAACTGAAGAAAATTCATGGCCTCCACATTGTAGTCCAATATAGCAATGGAAGAAAAAAAACAACAAATAATAACTAACATGGCAAAAGTTTTTAACTAGAAGAGAGAACAAAAGATGCATCCACGGTTTAGTGACATCAGAAAATCGATTCTTTTATCACTATATGCGATTCTCTACTTGCACATAAACGTGGATAGCGAAAAAAAAAGATAATCTTAAGAGACCAACTCTATAACAGTCCGAAACCTTGTGATATGATATGTTTTAAAACAACTAGCAGACTAACAAAATATTATTTCACCCAAAATGTAAAGAGAAGTTAAAGTATTAAATAAGTTATTCCAGATTTTGTACACCGGAAACATACATGCATTATTCAAACACTCATTTCTTCATTAAGTCACAAAAAGCATGCTCAAATAATGGAGGCAGGTTGGCACCTTCCACATTCGACATTGAGAATTTGCACTACAATAGGTTTAAAAGTTACCTGAATGGCAGAAAATCAAACTACAGCAAAGATGTAACTTCGAAAAAGCCGACCAACGAACACAGCAAACTTTCAACAGCAAAGAAGGAACAACAACAGAACAGCCCAAACAACAGCGATATTTTAAAGCCGATACGAACCAGAAACTCAAACCAAACGCTCACCGACTTAGGAAATGAAGAAAGAACTCACAAACTTTCAGTTTTTTTTCAGCTTACTTTTTGATGTTCAGCTGCTGACTTTCTTCAAAGTTTTGTGTTTTCTTCGAGTGTAAAGGGTGATGGCTAAGTATGTTCGACTCCTCAAGTGTGAAAGAATGGCCTCTTTAAGTAGGAAAAATAAGTCCTTTTGGACAGATTTTGATTCACCAAAAATCTGTCCAAAAGGACTGACTTTTATGTGCCAAAACAGTCATTTTTTCACCAAATTCTGACACAAAACAGAGCATTTGCATTTTCAGCATGTTTAAACAGTAAAATACCCAACAAACACGTACTTTAAACTCAAGTTTTCAGCTTTTATCTATTCATGACTGAAATTCAGCTTATACACTCAAACTCCAACCAAATATGAACTAGCAAAGTAGAAACAAGACTCAAAATGCAATCGAACTAAGTATTCAGACAAACTAGATTAGAATGAATTCGATTTGTGTAAACCAACATGGAACAACAACTGAATTTCACAAACTATTGCTTGAAACAGAAATTAAACGAACATCGCTAAACTATCACAATTAATAACAACTAAATATACAACTAACTATATAAACAATTGAACTAATCTTTTGGTTTTTTCATGAAATTAACATAAAGACTTAACTATTCGACCGACTAGGTCAAAAAACTGAAAATTCAGACTTAACAATTCTATACAAAATAGTCGACCGATTAAGTCGAAGAACCAAAGATCAGAACTAACGGACAAACAAAAATAGTCGACTGGCTAGGTCGAAGAACTGAAAGTTCAAGCTTAATCAAATTCACACAAAATAGTCGACCGGCTAGGTCGAAGAACCAAAAATTCACATTTATAAAGTGAAAGTATAATTAAAAATTTATACTCATTGCACATAAATAACAGAAACATTAATGGAGATTAAACCTTAGAACTAATACTAAAACAAAAGCAAAAAATCAGAAAAGATAAAAATAAGGAAAGGAAATTGATGTTTTACCATACAGAGGGATTCGATGTCAAATCGAGCAACGAGACGGATGCCGGGGGCGACGAATAGTGGCTGTCCAACCTCGAAACGGGCATTTCTTTTTAGTACACGCTGGACCCATTGGATTTTAGCGTCGTGCTAAAAAGAAACAATCGCCTGAGTCGGAAAAATGGCTTAAAACAGACCCTTCGCGGACAGGTGGTCACCAGTAAGCTTGCCGGAAAATAGTGGTCGGAGTTTGGAACCAAAACTGACATAAAATCAATAGCTCTCCTAGAGATCTATCCAAATGTGTGTGTATTATGGAATGAGGATGGCTAGAAGCTGACCAATTTCAAAAGAAATAGGGGCTAGGGTTTCGGCCAAAATGGGATTCGTGTGGATGGATAGAGATTTAGGAAATTTGAGTGTTGGATTCGAAAAGAGGAGGTTGAGATGAGTAGGGGGTGAAATTTTGGTGGTGTTTGGAGTTCGTCCACCGGCGGTGGCGATTTCCGGCAGGCAGAATAGGGGCGGCGGGCGGCGGCTTGAGAAAGAGGAGAGATGAAGAGATGGGTCTCTAGGGTTTGAATTTTTAGAGAAAAAATGAAAAAAAAAATCTGATTTTAAAAGGATTTTATACCTCAAAGGGATTAAATAAGGGCCGTTGGATCAAAGATTATGGATGGATGAGATCAAGTCTTCAGGTTACTAAATGAAACGACGTAGTTTTGATCCAAAACTACGTCGTTTGGACCCTCCCCTGGCAGCCCCCTTGCGGACTGGGTTTGGACAAAATGGGCTCAAAGTTTAGGCCAATTTTGGCTCAATTTTAATTAAAATACACTAGTCCAATCCCTACCCCATTTATCAAAGGGATTTTTACCTATTTATACCATATATCAAACCTTATTACAAAAAATGTTCATAATTTGTTATTTACCCGTGTAGTCCACACTTTTACTACAAATTATATACCAATCCAAAAATAGGTAGATTTTGCCATAAAAACGCGCTAAAATGAAGGCACCAGATCTGCGTGTGATTCTGAGGAGATTTCTGTTCTTCATCTTCATCTTCATCTTCATTTGTTCTTCCATATATTTTTCACCATTGATAGCCATTAAAAAGCTTGAAAGCTTTGAATTCAAATTTGGGTTTTCAAAAATCATTATTTGTTTGGATTGGGTGTTGTTGTAAATAATTCGGAATATGTTTAGGAGTTTATATCTCAATTTTGAGGGGTTTTGGTGAAGATTAGACTTGGTTTTGACTGAATTTTAGACTGAAACTCGAAGAAGAAGAAGAAGAAGACGTATTTCCAGAAATTGTAGATAAATTGTAGTTAAAGTGTAGAATTATAGATATATTGTAGATAAATTGTAGATAAATTGTAGATGAATTGTAGATTAAGAAGACTAAAACTTCTACAAATCTTCTATAATTTATCTACAATTTTTCTAATTTGACTACAATTTGACTACAAAATATCTACAAATTCTGGAAATATGTCTTCTTCTTCTTCTTCTTCTTCTTCGACGAGTTTCAATCGACTGTGTTAACCAGTAACCTTCAACCACTGCCCCAAAAAAAAAGAGGTCAAAGAATTTCGAACTCTCTGCCATTATTATTTCCAGTGGGAATTCAAGCGGTTCGATCAAAGAATTTAAAATTTTCTTGTGAATCTGAAAATATGATATTCTTCGACGGCGGTGGGCAGTTGGGGATGATCAACGAGAGGAAGCATAGGAGCATCGTGAGTTGTGTGTGTGTTGTGAATAGTTGAGATGAAAGGAAAGAGAAAGTGGGAAGATACAATCCTATAATTATGCCTAATATAAATAAACCCTTAATTATATCCCTAATTTGAATTATGGTATAGAAATGATAATTTGGTATGCTTAAATGTAATAAACACAAACCTTAAACATTGAGGATAATAAGGTTTGATATATGGTATAGATAGGTAAAAATCCCTTTATCAAATCATTAATCAACTCTTAAAACACATACACACACACACACACACACACACACACACACACACACACACACACACATATATATATATATATATATATATATATATATATATATATATATATATATATATATATATATATATATATATATATATATATATATATAAAGAGAGAGTAAAAAAAGAAAGAAGAGAGGGAAAAACGCCAATTCATTTATGGGGAAGAATGGGCCTGTGAAAAGAAGTAAAAATGGAAATGAAGAAAAGTTAAATTTAAAAGAGAGGAATAAAATAGGAAAAATAATATTGTATAGCCATTTTAATAATAATAGTCGAAAATATATATTTCGAATGTAAATAATTATGCTTGCCCAATAAGATACTTAGGGATCAATGTCAAACTGGTTTAGGGTGGATTCGATCGTGCGACAACTTGCATCAAAATAGTTCCTTAATAGACTTTCAAACAGAAGCACCCATTAGCCTATTTTGTTCCTGGGTGCTAACTCAAATTATTTGGTCATTTAGCACTAGTTGCTCACGGAAAGTAGAAGTTCCATGTCAAAAGCAATGGGTGCTAAAGCACCCAAATAGTACAACGTGGATCCGCCCATGCCTAGGAGGACAGAAAGGCTATTTCCGATAAACCCTCGGTTAAGTTGAAGCTTTAAAAACACCAGGAAAAAGCTATATACAAAATTTAAGGAAGATGAGGTGATTTCAAATGGTTAGGAGTCGAAATTCTGAGCTAATGTGGAAAACGTTAATGCGACAATGTATATCATGTGTGTATGTCACTGTATATCACACACATATTTTCATGAATATATGCAGATATACATGATATACAGGAAATATATGAATATACATAATAATATACACCGCCTCAAAAATCATTTTCTCCCATTTTCATACATTGATGTAACAAAATAATCCAGCATTTCAATCCAAAAAAAGGAAGAAGATGAAAAGAAGAAAAAGAAACTTTCAATATGCTAAAATTGAGGATAAGTCACATATATGCTAAGGTCTGCGTACACACTACCCTCCCCGACCCTAGTAGGGGAATTTTATTGGGTTGTTGTTGTTGTTATTGTTATCACATATATGCTAAGGTTGTTTGGATTCTCCTATGTATTGTGCTTCTATGTTTGTAGGCAGAAGTAAATTAAACTATTTGGGATAAAACTATTGGCTGAGATCATAAAAACGATATGGGTTTAATATTACATTGTTAGGGGAGATTTGAAATTATCTCTTTGTATATATGCCCAGTTCCTTGTGATTTCCTTCTCCATAATTGGCAGACTCGACTAGCTTTGGAAGGGAAAGAGGAGCTCATTTTTGTTGAGTAAGAGAAATTTGCGATAGGTTAGGAGACAACTTCTCAATTTATATAAAAGCAGACACTTGGCTATAGTGTGCCAATTTTTTAACTAAAATTGGGAAATTAAGTTAAAACATCTCAACAAGAGTAAGTCGGACTATTCCTTGCCATTAACTGAGCAGAATATCCTTGGAGTGCCAAATTGCCCTTTTTATAAAATCATTAAAATGACTGTGGGTCACTTCCAAAGATTATGATTTATGTTTTACTTATTTGTATGTGTCATTTTATTTTGTACCATATTTGGGTATGTCTTGTGTTTCTGGATATACCTGTTTATGTAATTATACTTGTTGGAGATTCTATTGTGTCTGGTCTGATTAATTGGTCTTATGTGGTTACTATTAATGGGTATGACATTATGGTTAATCTCTTGTTGTTGGATATGATGAATTTCGAGGTAATTCTTGGAATGAATTGATTATCCTCGTATTACGCTATCTTGATATGACATGCCATGATAATGGAGATGGTCATTTGATCAGTCTAAGAGTAGGGTGATTTTATTTTTGAACGCTCAATGTATGGTTGAGAAGAGGTATTTAGCATACTTGGCTTTCATTTGGAATACTAGTGCAGAGACTCCCTCTATGGATTCGGCGCCGGAGGTGAAAGAATTTCTTGATGTGTTTCCTACTGATCTACTGGGAATGCCACTAGATAGAGATATTAATTTTGGTATTGATTTGGTGCGGAGTACCCATCAAATCTATTCAACTACTCCTTCCGTTTCAATTTATGTGAACCTATTTCCTTTCTGGTCCGTGCCAAAAAGAATGACCTCTTTCTTTATTTGGAAACAATTTACCTTTATGCAATGATTTATAGCCACACAAAATATATATGCCTCATTTTACACTACAAGTTCAAAAGTCTTCTCTCTTTTCTTAAACTTTGTGCCCAGTCAAATAGGTTCACATAAATTAAAACGGAGGGAGTATATTTTATTGTTTTAGCATAGTTGAAGAAGTTAAAAAGGCAAATGCAAGATCTGCCTGACAAAGGATTCATTAGATTTAGTGTTTCACCTTACGGTGCACCGGACGTTGTTTGTGAAGAATAAGAATGGTACTATGAAGATGTGTATTACTTATGGGCTGCACGCCGCAACAGATTTTATTAGCGCTTGGGCAAGATCCGCCCCTCTAAAGTATGACATACCAGCAGTGAGCGCATGTACCATATAGTGCTGAGTGATTGAGAATGATGAGTGGGGAGTGTAAGACAGTGAGATTGAGTATTCTGAGAGTGTGAGTACATGGGTTTATCAGTGTGATACATTACATGTGACATGCACATTTGACATGTAGACATATAGATGTAACATTTCTCATATCATTTATATTTGGCATATTTTATCAGTGTTGAGCTTAAACTGTTAAACATGAAATCATGTCTACATTTCTGTACTATGTACAAACTGATTATGAGATTTCTCTAAGTTATTAATGTCATTTCCCTATTATATCTATATTGTTATTATCTGGATTTGGACTGTACTTTTCTGAGCTCGTCACTACTTTCAGCCTAAGGTTAGTCCTGTTATTTATTGAGTACATTGGGTCGGTTGTACTCATACTACACTCTGCACTTTGTGTGCAGATCCAGGTACATCTGGACCCGGTGGTTGCTAGACTTGGAGCAGTATCTTCTTGGAGACTATTGAGATAGCTGTTATGGAGTCCCAGACCTCGACCCTCCTTTCTTTTTTAGTTTATTTAGCACTGTTCTTTCTTTCCATATAGTTGTATTAGAAGTTTTGACTGTGTTGATACTTAGTAGCTCATGTACTTGGTGACACCCAGATTTTGGGAGATTTTGTAGTTGACTCACAGTTGTGCATGTCTGTTTTATGAGATTTTTCACTGTTAAACTTATTTCATCATGTTTTCAATTTAAATGTGTAGTTATTTGTGATTGTCAGCTTGCCTAGTACTGTGATAGGCGGCATCACGACATGTTGAGCTTTGGGTCGTGACACTTTATGTCCATCCCCATGCACTGTTTTACAATAGTAAGTATTCATATTTTACGCCTATAAAAGGCTATGTAAATTGCAATGGAACGACACACCAGAAGAAGGGAAAAACTTCTTCTTTCTATCTCTCTTTCTTATTTCTATTTTACTAAATTGCTTTTATTTTGTAATACTGGTGCAATTTTAATTGGTTTTTTTTCATAGTCATTTTAATGTTTGGTTGAAATAAATTTTTTGTTTAAAGATCATTTTTTCACAACAAGTTTTTCAAATTTTTGAAACAAACACTAGGTCGTCTGGTATGAAGAATAAGTATAATGATTCCGTAATAGAATTTGGGATTGTATTTATTTCATATTTGGTTGTAAATAGCTGAATAAGTTTTATACTAAAATGGTGGGATTAGCTATCCCATAGAAAAAGTAAGATATGTAATCCAATGGAATATCTCATCACATGGAATATTCTTGTTTATCTCTCCATTGTACCAAATGCCAATTGTTCGGAAGCCCGACAGATAAGGACGGTCTAAGTCATCCTCACTATGTCGTATTCCACTAGCTTAATAAAGATTTTACCCCAATTACATTTAACATCATGTGCATTATATTTTGGATTTAATTTATATAAATTGACAGAGTAAAAATTGATGTTGACTCTCCATGACGTGGATAAGTTATTGGAGATTTGTTTCTACATTTGGTACCACTAGCTCCGATTTATGGGGGCTTCATCATATCAGCTCCAAAAATGAAGCATGTAATTCACTTACTTTCTTCAAAATTTTCTTCTGTATCATGGTCTTGTGGCATGAGCAGATCTAACCATTGCAGCTGCACCTAACAGTTTTTAATTTGAGTTCTATATGCATACATTTTTAATTATATTTGGAATATGTATTCATAGTTTGAGAAAAGAACTATAAGTTCAGTTGAACACACCGAATCCACTCTAATAGTGAAGGCACATAGACCTTATTTAGATGAAAATTTTGCGATTTCCCTTTAATCTGACTTAGCTCCTATCTATTGAAGTTCTAATCATGGCGAAAGACAAGTTGGAGTACAAGAAACAAAATTAATTTCCCATTTAAGATAAATAACAACAAAGTAACAAATACACCAAAGTTCCACGAAGTAACAACACTTGGCTTAAGTAAAGCAAATTAAGAACTTTGTTCATAACAAAACTTGCTGACTTGGCCTACCAACCTTTGCTTCAGAAAAAAAAAGAACATTTAGTCAAAACTTTTGCTTCAATTGACTCTTTTACAATCTGAACGAATCTCTCCATTTGTCCCAGTTAATGGGCTAATATTTCCCATAGTAATCATTGACTGAACGAAGCTTTGAAAAAATGTATTTTGGTTACTGCTAAATGTGTTGACAATTGAGACAGTTGCTGCACCAGCTGTGGAGAATAATTCTTGATCTGATTGCAGAAGCCCTTGATTATTCTGCAAATTTGTGAAATAATTATTGTCAAAACTATCCGAGGTTGTAGGATCAAGGTTAGCCAAGGCTGTGGCATTTCCATTTTGAGGACATATTTGCCTTAGGTTGGCCAAATAAGTTGTGTTTAAGGTTGGGTCAGGATTTCCTGTGCCATTAAAATTGTTAAGGCGGGCACTGAATACGCGACATTGGGCACGTCCAAATGTGTGTGCACCTAAAACAATAGAAAACAAAAATGATATCTTTAGTCGATAAAGTTGTTCGACTATCCAAATAGTAATAAGGAAATGGTATAAAATAGGACAGAGAGAGTAATTGATTACCAGATAAGGCAACTAGATCGGTAACGTTAAGGCCAACAGCAGAAAACTTTGCTGTAATGTTGCTTAAGCCTTCAAAAGGAGAAGGAATAGAAGTATTGGCTCCTCCCTGGTTTGCTGTTCTGCTGTCTCTTCTCCCTAATGAAACATTCCACGAAGGACCACCTGCCTGTACCCCATTGACATGATAAAAGAATTGATTCAGAAAAGACTTCTTCAATATTTACTCTAAATATTTTGTTGGTAGCTGAAAAGACCCCATTGCGAACAAAGTTTCATATTGGTAGTTGAAAATATTGGGTTGCTAGATATTAGGTGCATGGAGCTCTTAATGGTGTGAGGTTTTTTAAGGAAAATCGTGTAGGCTTGGCCCAAAGTGGACAATATCATATCATATTAATAGTATATCTGAGCTATGCCCAGCAATTGGTATCAGAGCCTAGGTTCAACGAGACGAGTATGACGATGATAAAGTGATGGTGTGAGACTCGGTTTTCTTACCCTTATGACCCATGGATCGTAGTAGTGGATCAAGTCTGAACGGTTTTTCTCAAAAGGGATCACACTATTAAGGGTTCTCTACACCTTATATGCATGTTCTTAATATTTTCATCTACCAATGTGGGACTCTGTTCGCACGCCCAACACATTTGATGAAAGAATACAAAAACCTTGCAAAAAACTAACAATGTAAAGGCTTGCTTTTCCTTTCCTCGCTTGCTGTTGCTCCGAATTCCAACAAATTTCTAGCTAATGCACCCATAAGAATCCAACTATCCCCTGTATGGATCCCATCCACTCTGGGGTCATCACTCCTCCGAATATAGTAACATGTAATCCGTCTTATTTTACAGGTTACTAGAAGTACATTTTGTTTACACGACATACAAATTGTTTACACGGTTAGTGTATATAAATTAAACTCAAAGTATATATATAAGTTTACATACCAAAGAAACTGAGGCTTCTGCAGCAAGAGCAAGAATGTCAGCACAGGATACAACACCAGGGCAAGAACTCTCAACAGCAGATTTGATGTTGTCAACAACATCGAAACCTCTTGCGGAATTAGCATTAGGCGCTGCATCTTTCTCACTTACTATATTTGCTGTTGCATTATTATCCAACAAAAGCGAAGCATCACATCCCTGGAAATCACAAGTAACAGAAACACAATTTAACATAAAATAGAATAATAAAAGTCACTTAAGATGTAACAAATCTATTGTTTAAGAAATTAAATAGTTAATTATAAATCATGGTTTTACGTTGACAAAGCAATCATGGAAATGGAGACGAATGAGGCTAGCCCCAATACGAGCATCAGACTGCAAAGCTTGCTGAATAGCATTTTGCACAATGCTTGAAACATTTGGACATGTAGTTGAGTAAAAATTAGCACTCAATTGAGCATTTGATTCATAGAAACTGAAAATTGCTAGTAGTAAAATGCATAAAACGGCAAAAGAAGAAGAATGAGCCATATTTGTTTCGTATTTCTTATTAGGTAGACAATTTCTATTATTTGTGTCTCGTGAATAGCTAGAGATCTAGGCAATATATACAGAAAAAATTGCCTTGCTTTCCTGATTTATTCTTGACAATTTCAAACATCATAGTCAAACAAAATAATTTGCTCTGTCTGGTGATATATGGAAACTTCTACTACTAGTAGTCTACTAAAACTAAGTTTTGTGGAAAATTGTTTAGCCATATGAGACTATATCAACATTTGAGTAAAAAATTATTTTCCACCGCTTTCTTGATTAATTAAAATCTTGTCAAACAAGTCCTGGATATTTATAATTCGTATTAATTTTGAAGAGTTCGAGATGTTACCCACTTCGCCTATAAGAGAAATTTCTTTTACTGTGTGAATGGTGTAGGCAAGTTGTGACAGCGTAATAAAAAATCAATAAAGTTGATTAAACATTTTAACATCTTTGATAGAAAGTCCTCAAAGATTCTCCATAATTTAACACAATATAACAATGTGGGCCGCCTGAGTTCAACCCTACCGTAATTCTGCACCTTGTGATTCTTTGAAAGGAAAAGGGTTAAATTTGCTCATTTACTATGCAAAAATGTTTAATTTTCACTCCTGATATATTTGCGGTACAAATATACCAACGTTGTTCTTAAAGTATTCAAATATACCTCTCCTTTGTTAGGGCTATCCAAGGTGGACGTGCATTTTTACATGACACGGGCATTTTGATGACCGGCAGTATTTAGTTACATATTTATCTCATGTGGCAGTTTGCTTGTTATTTCCGCTAACGTGTTGACGAGTTTCTAGTTATTTTTATTTTACACGAAATTCAAAAATAGTTTGTGCACTTTTTTGGTCACAAATTTAGTTTTATGACTCTGCTTCCAGAAATCCTTCGTTCAATGACCATCCCTCAAACAAATTCTCTTGTATTCTTACTATATAAAACTTTAACTTTTGCTAGAGACAATTGTACCCTGTTTGTACTTTTAAGTATATTTTCTCAAAAGTATTTTTCAAAAAATTATTTCTGGGGATAAACTATTTTTTTCTGCTTCTCCAAAACAACTTCTGGTTTACTCAAAAGCACCTTTTTTTTCTTCTAAAAATATGATAAAACATTTCAACTTTAAAAAAAAATTATAAAAAAAAAAAGACCATGAAAGAGCTTGGCCAAACATGTGCTACTTATGAGTTAATTAAAGAAAAAAAGCGATCATTTTCCTTCCCGACCCCTTGAATTTGTTATCCCTATACTTAGCTACTTTCATAATCATTTATGCACTCTAATTTAATTTGAACTGTCAACCATGAGAATACGAAAGCTATTTCCTTGGTAATATATACATTAAAGTAGTCAATTATAGGGTCCATGATTGACGAATAAGAACAAACGGATTCAAAATAAATGTTACACACACATCGTAACAGTAACTCTGCATTCAAAAACCGCCTTTAGTGGAAATATCATTGCACCCTTTGTCACAATTGATGTAACACACCTTTTCCTTTTAATATGTTCCAAATAGAATATCACACTTTTATATTTAGAAATAATTTAACTAAAAAAAAATTCTTTTTATTATTAATAAAATAATTTACAGTCACACAAATATCTAAGGCTTATTTTAGACATAAATTCCAAAAATCCTATTTTTAATTTATTAATATTTTCATGCCTAGTAAAATGGTGACACATAAATTGGGACGGAGGGAGTAGTTTTTTTGGTCGACATGAATCTTTTCGTCGAGTATACTTTAACGAGTGACATTTTAAACAATGAATCTCTAGACATATATGCTTGGTTGGCTTGGACTAACGCGGATACTCTTATTGACAGTTGAATAGCAAAATGTTGCAATCAAATGGAAAATTACACAATTAATTTTTAAATCAAGGGGGGTAAAAAGAAAAAAAAAAGATTAGATATAAGGATTTGGTGAGAGTAGTTGGAGCTGAAGTACGTATAAACTTTGACTATTTACAGCCCTAATAGCGAGCCATAATTACCTAATCAAAGCAATTGGTTTCTAAAATATGCCTTACGACATTGAAAAGTTCTCTAATCTTCCTGCATGTACATCACACTTTACGCGCTAAAGAATAGATTATTAGTACCAGAAAGGGAAGAAAAGAAAAACATAAAAGTTAAATGTATATCTAATAGAGCCTAGGAAGGCATTTGTCAAACAATAATTATTTGCAAGCTTGCTGGTTCATTTGGCTTTTTCTTCGTGTGTCAACAAATTGACACACGAAGTGTTGTAATTTGTCTGAAAGAAATTCGTTTAAAATGTCCAAACAGGGTACAAATATCATTTCATACATATCTCTCTCCAACTTATACCCTTCTCAAGGAAAAAAGTAAGAGTTCAGATTAAAATTTTCATTCTCTCTGGACTTTTATGCAGGAAAATAAAAGTTCACATTTTTTTCTACCATTACTTAAGTAAACTATATACACATGAGTATTATCCTTAATTATATACCGTATATTTTTTTTATAACATAACTATAAAGGTTAATATTAATGTATATCATGTAATATTTTCCTTTAATTGACTTATCCAATACCTCTAATTACATACATGAGAATTCTTATGAGTATTATAGTATTAATGTATAACAGGTGTAACTCTCAAGTAAATAAGCAACTTCATTATGTTCTATAATTATAGAGGTTAATACTAATTTATAGTTTATCTATAATGACTCAATCGCTAATTTAGAGTTATAGCATTCCACTCTACAATTTGAAACCTTGAGTAGGTTCATATAATATTTTATAGGTTACATGTATGGTTGGTTCGGGTTCCGAGAGGTTTAGGAATAATTTAAAATATTTGGCCGTCAACTAGAGGCTTTAAGTTAAGAAGAGTTGACCAAAGTCAACATTATGGTAAACAAGCTGGAATTCATGATTTGAAGGTTTCAATAGATTCGTACAATGACTTTAGACTTGTACATGTGTTCGGTTTGGGTCTCGGGTTGCCCGAGGTTGATTCGGCACTTCTAGTTGAAAGTTGGAATTCATAAACTTAAGAAGGTTTTATAATTTGAATTGATCTTTAATTTTTGATTTTGATGTTGTTATTCATATTTTTAGCTCTTGGAGAAATACGTAGAGGGTATACGGACTTGCTGGAATGGTTTAGTGAGATCCTCGGGGATTCGTGTGAATTTCAGGATGTTTGAAGAGTGATTTGGAAGTGAAAAAGTTGAAGAAAAATGCATCAGATGTGGAGGCCAAAGTCGACGCTTTAAGTCATTTTGAATTTTGAAACTCCATTTCTCTATTGCATACTTTCCGTAGGTTAATTTGATATTTTATGACTTGTGGATATAAGAGGTTTGGTGGCCAAAGGATTGTGAGTAATTTGCAACACTTAGTTTCTAATTTGAGGCTTGAAGTTGGAAGAGTTGACCAAAGGCAACATTTTGGGTTAACAGCCCAGGATTGATGATTTGAAGATTCCAATAGCCATGTATGATAAATTTGGATTTGTATTTATGTTCGGTTCGGGTCTCGATCGGCCTAGGGTTGAAAGAAAGTGGATAAAACAGACTTGCATTTCTCTTCAAACAAATACAGGAAAACGACAATTCTATTCGGAAGTTGAAATTCTGAACTCAAAAGAATTTGAGATTCTTGGTTCTTGATTTTGATATTAGTGTTTTGAGCCTCTGGACAAATTTGTATAGTGTATATAGATTTGTTAGGATGATTAGACGGAGTTTTGAGAGGTCGGGTGAGTTACGGGTTATTTTTGAGCTAGAGATTTTTGGTCTTACGGTATAATCACACATGTGATGTTGTGGTCGCAGATACGAGGGTTGCACCTATGGAAGGGGTTTGTGCACCTGCGAAGGTGGGCTAGGGCAGGCTGGTGTGCACATGTGGTGGAAGAACTCGCACCTGCGAGGTCGGACCTGCGGCTAAGTGTCTGCACCTGCGAGGATGCCTGACAGGTTAATTTAGGTCGAGGTTTAGCTTATTTTTACCATTTTGAGACCTGGACTTCGGGAGGAGGCAATATTTGAGGAGATTTTTACCCTAATCTTGAGAGTAAATAACGTTTACTTGGTTTAGAATTTAAGAGTGAACTTCAGAAATTTTGTCTACAACTAAATATAGTATAATTTTAAGTTTCGAACATCTATTTGGACTCGGATTTAGAAACTAATCACATATTTAGACTCGTAGGGCTATGGGTCAATAAAATCTAGCCCTAGACTTAGATTTTGTCCATGTAGGTACGAGTTGACTTTTATTGACTTTTTGAGATTAGATTAAAAATTGACCATTTATTATTTGGAATTGGTTTCTATGAATTTATTGGCCTCACTGAATATTGTTTGGTTAGATTTCGAGCGTTTGGAGGTTCCAGATAGAAGAAAGGCCTATTAGACGATTAAGGCTTATTTTGGATAAGGTAAGTTTCTTGTCTAACATTGTTAGAGGGAATTTTCTACAAACTAGATTTATGTGCTATATGCTACGTGATTTGGAGGTGACGTATGTACGAGGTGAGGGGCGTATATACGTAACTAAGGCTATACCATATTAGAGGGAGTTTTAAGCTTCTTTATGTCTTATTTTTGTTTGTTCTTCATGACTTATGCTTTATTTGATTGTATGACTACGTGAGCCTATTTATCATGCAAAAAATTATATTTAGCTTATGACATCTTATATAGGTATGATGGGTTATTCTTGAAATGTTGATACACTTTTCTTAGCTGTAGTCATTATTTATGTAATGATTACTTATCCGCATCTTTATTTATTATGTCCTTATATATTTTATTGGTTGCCTTTTGAACATATGCATACATCCTACAATTCTACATATTTGTGTGTAGATCTTGATATTAGACCTAGCTGTATTCAAGAGGGCACTTGTTGATACCCAATTTTCCCCTATATATATTTTCAATATGCGAAATACCATCAAACTAGCATATATAAGCATGTCCAAATGTTTTATTATTTTTCAAGGTTTTTAAAATCGATTTATTTTCCTCTTTTATCCACAAAATCCCAATAATTATTTTTAAAATTATTATTATTGATGATTCATTTATTGGATTCTTATATTTATGCCAAAATATGGCTAAAGTTTTTTTATAATTTTATCTAGTATTTTTAAAATTAATTGCATATAATTGTAATATTAATCTTTTTAAGATTCAATTGTGTTTTATATTCATAAAAATTAATCCTTATATTTTTAAATTGTTAATTATATATTATAAATCATTTTAGTGCTTTCAATTTATTTTCAAAAATTTATTTACTATTTTTTATAAATTAAAAAGAAAAAGTGGCTATTTAAATTTTAGCCCCAAATTGGTCTTCAATTTGACCCCAATTTAAGCCCAATTTGCATTTTTACCCGACCCCTAACCCAATTAAACCAGCCCAACCCGGATCCCCTACCTACCCTCTTTAATCCAGGCCGTTGATCATTCAAATCAACGGCCAACATTCACCCTTTCCAATTTTAACCCTAAATGACCCCTTACCCTAACTCATTTCCCACCAACCGCCGCCTCTAAATCCCTTCCTTCTCAATTCTCTCTGCAACCTCACATGAACCCTAACCACCGCCATCTAATTCCACCCTAATCCACCTCAACCCCTGCCTAATCCATGGCCTCTCATAGCCATTTGAGATGTGTATCGGCCTCCTATGGCTCCTGGGTATTTGTTTCAGTGATTTCATGGCCGGATCTAAAAGAGATCTGGTCCAGTCCTTGCTCAACCTTTATCTCTGGTCTTTCTCCGGCCAACCATAGCCGTTCAAGTCAGATCCTTGACTTTTCTAGTTAGATCGGTAACTTTCAAAGCTTTTCTCACCTTTTCTGGGTTCTCTGAAACCCTAAGCTTTAAGGTCTTTTGGTTTTCTTTCAGATCTATTTTAGATCTATGTTTACTACGAACTTCTTAAGTGTTTTCGTGAAGGTGTTTTGATTTTTCTTTCAAAACGACTCTTCATTTTTCAACGGTTAGGATTTCCCTTTAAGTTTTTTTAAAAGATCTCCTCTCTGATTTTAATGTTGTTTATGATTTTGCTATACGATTTGCTCATGTTGTTCTTCTATCTATTTCAGCATGTTAAAAACCTTAGTTTCCTTTTTGGTCTCATCCGAGCTCTGAAACTATTTGTTTAAACGTGTACTTGTTCGATTAAATTCTTTGTTTCTGACTCTCTTCTCCTTGTTTGACTTATCTGATTTGAGTTCTTATCATCTTTTAAACTTGACTACTGTCGAAGCCCTAATTTATTAAAAGAGTTTTCCTCACTTGTTACTGTGAGACCTTTACTCGCTTCTGACTCTCTTACCTATTATTATGTTCTTCTTTACTGTTGATTCTATGTGACTACTTGACATACTTGACTACTGTGCTTCAAATATTTTTCTTACTATTGAATCCTAGCTTACCCCTACCGCTACTGTATGTTTGTATTGCTTCTTTTTGTCAACATGTTTGACCCTGCATGCCTGATTATTCCTTGCTATTTATATGTTGAGGTGCGGAATCATGAGCCTTTCTAGATTGATTTTGACTCCCTCAATATTGCGACTGATTGCAAAGGGTTCCCTTATAAACCCTAATTGTTTACTCATTTGTTTAAATTAATTGATTCCTTTCCTTTACTGTGATGTTTGATCTTACTGAATACTTTCCCAAAATTAAGCATATTTTTGTACTTAGACTCAGTCATTTACTTCATTCTTTTACTGCCCCCTTATATGGCAAGAATCAATTGTCTCAAACTGATTTCTTTCCTTAATTAACCCTGTTAGTATCCGTTAAGCTGTGATTCCTTAATTAAAGGGAATCACTTGTGTTAATTGATTCTGATTGTGATTATTTCCATGTTTGTGTTAAGACTTTACTTATTACCTTATTCTTCACTCATTTTCAAAACTATAAATACCATACTCTTTTTCTTTAAACACAACGAACAATCTTGAGTTCAGAACACACACTTACTCTCAAAAACTCTCTCTCTTTATTTACTGCTACTTGTTCTGTTGCTTTGTCTAGTCGGCTGGAATCCAAGGCTAGATTGTGAAGTCTTGCTTGCTTTACCTTTCTGCACTTTGTTTCTCTACTGGTATATCCTAGTTAATTTTCAAGCCTCAACAACAACATGTTTTCTTTAGTTGCTTCAGTTTCTTATTCTTGTCTACTCCTGCTTATGTTTCTGCAGTCAAGATATATTACTAGCATGCTATGATATGTTCCCTTCCCTTTTTAATTTCATGTTTCCCTATGTGTGTACTTTGTGCACTTGTTGTCTTATGAATCCCAACCCCGGTCCCCTCTATGTGTTTGTGTTCTCTGACTGGTTTGTGGGCATGCCAACATCAGCTATTGCTGTGCATGACCAAACCTGACCCCTATTGGGGTCATATTCTTCATACAATGTATTCCCAAAACCCCCCTTAACCCCTTTTATTGGCTACTGATTCTGTTTGAGTTTTGTTCATTACTCCAATTGATTTCAAACACTTCTGCTCCTGATTACTTTCAAAATGGACTTGCCACTCTAGTTTTAAACAAACTCTTTTTTTTTCAACTATGTTCTGCACTTCCACTATATTCTTAGAACCTAGGTTCTGCCCCTCTTGTGTGAGCCTTGACTTGGGACCCTTGAGCTCTCTCTGAACTTGGACGCATAAGGGCTGGCCCTTCCATACTGCACTCATTCTGTCTAGTTATGCAAACCTGGGTGTAAGCACTGCCCGGGATCCCATGAGGTCCTTAGGGAACTTTGACATACCCAGGTATGAGAAAGGCTTTGAAATTCTGGTACTGAAGTGGTTCATTACATAACTCAGAGAGGAAGTCAAGATCAGGCTTTCCCTTTGGTTGTAATTTTCATATTTCTGCACTTCTTTTGTAATTCAATCATTTGGGCTGTAATAATTTGTAAACAATATCGGGGTTGGCTAGTAAAAAGGGATGGGGTGATTAAGCATGCGTTAACTATTAGAAGGGCAGATAACATGTCCTTAGGGTGTACCTTGATATAATCTGTTAGAAAACATGCCTATAGGATCTGCTTTGGTTTAATAAAAATTCTGCATGCTTTACTTTTTACACAGTTAGATATCATGCCTATAGGACTAAAATCAGCCTTTAATACTTAGATACCATGTCTGTAGAAATTAAAATCAGTTATAATAGAGATCATGCCTATAGGATCCAAAACCAGTTTAGTTAAAATAAAAAAAATCAGTTTGGCACGTACTTATCTGTTCTGAATCAGTTTAAATAACCTACTCTTTTCGTGTTAATCAATATCATTAGAAAGCATACCTATAGGACCCAAATTGTCTGTTTAAAATTAATCACTACTTTACTAATCAATATAGACATCCTGCTCATAGGACATCACTATTACGCCTAGGCCAGCTTTAGGTAATTACTTAATTAAAGCTGGAACTGCCTTTGTTAATCACCAACTGCTACAACTAGCAGGCAGGCCTGATTCGAACTTATTTTTTGAGTTATATAATGAATCTGGTTCTGACTCAAACTCTGCTTTAAGATCTTGCAATTCAGACCTTAAGTGTATTTAAGTCATGCTATTTATGTGCTTTATTTGCGGAGGTATACATGAGCCTTATAACTGCCTACATGTTTCCATCTGAATGCAATCCTACGTGTTTTTTTGTATGTCGCCTAGCCTTTTGCCTTTAAACCTAAAAATCAGCCTAAAATCCTCCCTCTTATAGGAATAGTAGTCCTAAATTCCTCCGGAACTGATAGGAATGAGACGGGTAATAGCATGCAGTAGAGGTCGAGACCAATCCGCGCTTTAATACCTTAATAGGGTGGGAAGGGTAGATATGGATATGATGACCGGTGCACTAATACCACGTGTATCCCCTCTTCTGAGGAGTGTCATACCGGGTATTGCATTGAGGTGATCCATATTATAAACAAACCTAGGACCCTATTTATTTTATTTTTTTACAAGCATGTTTAGCTTATAACTCTTTCAATACCCTTCCTTTCAATAATTGTTTTCAAACGCTTGTGTGTTTAACTTAAATTCCCTCTTACTTGAGCCTTTAGTTGTTTACTTGCTAATTGCACAAATTCACAAAAGAACTATCTGGCCGGGAACCACACCAGTGGATCATGAAGGGTGCCTAACACCTTCCCCTTGGGGTAATTTCAAGCCCTTACCCAATCTCTGGTTATCAAACGTAGTTGTAAATAAACTCTATAGGTGTCCTAATGCTCCTTAAATCATTAGGTGGAGACTCTTCAAATACCCAATTCCTAAAAGGGAAACGAGTCATTATACCCCATGAATGTCGAAACCCGAAAACTCCTCTCCGATTGGAAGGGGGAAAAAGGGGGCGCGACAACATTTAGAGATTATTTAGGGACTTCGTGGTTAGTTGTCGTTCTTGATTCGCAGCTTATGGAGTACCCTTCTTATCAGTTCTACCGTTGTTTGATTCAGATAGTATTATTATATTTTGAGACTCATTTGTATTCTGTTTAGTTGCTCATGACTACTTACTATCGGGTTTCAAGAGTTATTGTATAATTATTGTAAATAATCATTTAGCTTGTTCATACAAACACATACACACACACACACATATATATATATATATGGGGTTTCAGTTGGTCCAATCTCTATATAAGTATATAAAGCATTGATTAATTAGCATGTTAGGTTAGGTGTCATCGCGACCTTTAATGAGATTTTGGGTCGTGAGAAAGTTGGTATGAGAGCTCTAGATTCATGGGTTATACGACTCATGAGCATATCTAATCGAGTCTTGCGGATCGATATGGAGCCATCTATGCTTATCTTCGAGAGACTATGGGAAATTTAGGAAACTTTATTTTCTTCTCTCTCTCTCTCTCTCTCTCTATCATAGGACCTTGTTTGTCATGACCCCAATTTTTCTCCACAGGATGTCGTGACGACACCTAGTCTCTAAGACTAGGTAAGCCTAACAAGTATATGGAATAACTGAAATATTAAGCTAAAACTCAAAACACCAACAATTGTGAAAAATAAAATCTACAACTCAAAGTGTAGATACAATTCCCAAAACCTAGTAGATATAAGTCACAAGCTCTAAAGAGAATTACTAAATGTCTCTATATATTAGATTCAAATGAGGATAAGGAAATAACATAATAAAGATAGAGGGGGACTTCGAGGTCTGCAGACGCTGACAGATATACCTTGAATTTCCATGCACGGACTAGCTCATTGATACCTGATCTGGTAGAAGGTGCCTGGATCTGCACAAAAAGATGTGCAGAAGTGTAGTATGAGTACTCCACAACGGTACCCAATAAGTGCCAAGCCTAACCTCGGTAGAGTAGTGATGAGATCAGGTCAGGTCCTTACTGAAATAATAAGAAACTAGGCACATGATATAATAATACAATGAAATGACAAAGAAGTGAAACAACGAGAATTTTAAGAAGGCAATAACACGGAAATCAAGGAAAACAAATACAATATGAAAGGAAGCAAAAATCTTACAAGTTAAGGAAAGACAACAACAACCAACACATCAAATGGAGGAAATCAACAGGGGAACTCCCGAGGTACCGCCTCGTAGTCCCAAAAGTAAATATCTCACAATCTTTCCTTATATCATCGCGGGAGCCTTCATAGTTTGTTTTGAAAATTATTTTCCCGAAATAGCACCCCCCGTTTTAGCCAACCTTATCACACCGCATGACTTCTAGTAGTTCCCCTACTAGCCACGCGTATCAATTCCACCTTATCTTACCGCATGCATTTCAACACCCAGACCTTATACCACCATATGCGTATCACTAATCACAACGGCAACACAGAAATCTCGTGCAAACAATAACAACCATACGATAGAAACCTCGTGCGACAACCAAATAGTCATCTCAACAACAATCATGAAAACTAAGACATGTCAACTGAAACAATGATATTTCAAGGATAACAATTTCAAATAAGGAATCCCAAGTTAAATAATGAATACAGAATCAAGAAAACGGGAAATTCAACTAGGCATGTAGTACAAGTTGCAAATAAGAGATAAAACAAGTAGACATATGAAATTAGGCTAAACATGATGACTATACATGCTAAAGTAACTCAACTAAGGCATAAAAAGGAAAACTACTTAGATAAAATCGGAATTTCTACATTTGGCCCGTGTACCCACTCGTCACCTCGCGTACACGACTCTCACATATCACAAATTGTCACAACAATACCAAATCCTAAGGGAGAATTCCTCCACATAGGGTTAGACAAGTCACTTACCTCGAACCTCGCTCAATCAATCAATAAAAAGGCCTTTCCCTCGATTTTCCGACTCCGAACGACCCAAATCTAGCAAAAAACAATTACATACTATAAATATAACTATAGAAAACTAATTTAAATAATGGAACTACGACTTTAACAAAGAATTGAAAAATCACTCCAAAAGGTCGACCCAGGCCCACATCTCAGAATCATGTAAAAGTCACAAAATCCGAACACCCATTCAGCTACGAGTCCACCCGTACTAAAATTTCTCAAATCCGATACCAAAATCTCAATCAAAATCTCAAAATTCAGTCTAAGAACTCTCCTCCATATTTTTTTCAATTTTCCACCCTAAATCACTAAACCTAACAACAAGTCCTAAAACATCACTTAGTCGAGCCTTCAAACCATAACAAACAATGCTAAAACCACATATTGCACCCCAATTCAAGTTTAATGAACTTATAAACTTCTAACTTTCACATCCGATGCCTAAACCTATCAAATCACGTTCGATTAACCTCGAATTTTGCATACATATCACATTTGACATTATGGACCTACTCCAACTTCTGTATTCAAAATCCGAACCCGATATCAAAAAGTCCACTCCCGATCAA
The DNA here is from genome assembly GCF_000715075.1 of Nicotiana tabacum. Taxonomy (NCBI): domain Eukaryota; kingdom Viridiplantae; phylum Streptophyta; class Magnoliopsida; order Solanales; family Solanaceae; genus Nicotiana; species Nicotiana tabacum. The sequence goes on from NC_134085.1 coordinate 26,323,523, forward strand.
ACTTTTCAAAAATCATCCAACTTTCCAATTTTCGCCAATTAATGCCGAAATGACCTACGGACCCCCAAAATAATAATCGGACACTCTCCTAAGATCAAAATCACCCTGCGCAGCTATTGGAACCAACAAAACTCCATTCCGGGGTCGTCTTCACACAATTCAACCTACGCTCAACTCTTACAACTTAAGCTTCAAACTTAGGGACTATGTGTCCTATTTCACTCCGAAACCAAAAATCAAACCTCCTGGTAAGTCATGTAACCACAAAATGAAACAGAGGGAGAAGTAAATATGGGATTGGGACTAATACTCTCAAAATGACCGATCGGGTCTTTACAACATTTCATCCTAAAGTTTGAATCTTTACTCTTTCATTGTCTCATAGATAGTGAAAACATGTGTGTCAGCAGTAGTTGAGTAGGAGCCAGCGCCTCAGGTTGTAATTTCTACTCATGGTAAAGGCCAAAGTATATGTAGGGCTAGATCCTAGACCGAGGCACATGCAACAGCCCCTAGTGGTGGGTATCCCCAGCTATTATGCTCATGCTAAAGCAGCTTCTAAGGAGCCACCAATAGCTCTAGAGGTGGAATAGGTTCCCAATAAGGTTATTCCACCGGGTCCAGCTCTAATTCTCGAGGGTTTCATTGTTATTCAAGTGCTTTAGGACATTATGCTATGAATTTTGGGTTATTTCAACATTTTGGCACATGCCGGGATGATTATTGTGGTACCAACTACTTCCTAGGCTGAAAGGGGGAGCACAGACTCCAGCTACTTACACTCCAGAGCAGGTCACTACTGCATTTTAGACTCCAGGAGTTCTAGTTTCCCCACTAGTTGGGTAGTTCAGCATATTGCTACAGTTAGGCCTAAGGTTAGACCTGCTATATTTGTTGATGAGGAAAAGATGACGGATCAGTTCTAGAAGTTAGATCCTTCATGTTTGATTGTGATCCTGCAGCCGATGCTCAGGACCTTTTGGATAGGTGTCATGATATTTTTCACAATTTAGGTCTGGTGGATTCCAATGAAGTTGATTTTACTACTTTTCAATTAAGAAGGCCAACCAAGAGGTGATGGTAGACTTATCAGTAGAGCAGGCCAGTAGGGTCATTTTCTCTCTCTTGGACTTAGTTTTCTACTCACTTCCTATAGAAGTTCATTTCATTCACCAGGATAGATAAGTTGTGCATCCAGTTTTAGCATCTTCATCATGAGAGCATGTCAATTATAGAGTATGAGATGAGGTTTGTGGAGTTGTCTTGTTATGTATCTATTTTGAGTCCCACCGACACTAAGAGGTGGGGAGATTCATTGAAGGGCTTAATTTTGGAATTAAGCTCAGTATGGCTAGGAAGACAAAGACTGGAACTACTCTTCAACATGTAATTGAGATATCATGGAAGATTGAGTGCATCTATGGTCAAGGGAGAAAGGTGGTGAAGGATAAAAGGCCTCGACATTCAGAAAGATTCAACAGTACCTTGTCTGGAGGCAAGAGTCATTTATGTAGAGGCTTTTCTGGTAGGCCAGTTCACTCAGCACTTCTAATTTCTCATGGTACTCTAGTCAGCCATGGTTCTCATTCAGGGCAAGCATTCTACAATATATCTCTAGCTTATGGTTTGTACGATGGTTATTCTGGTCGTTAGTATCAGACTTAGGCCCAGTAGCCATTCCAGCAGAGAGGTTGATTTGAGTGCAGAGATTTGAGACATCTTAAGAGAGATTGTCTTAGGCTTATAGGTGGTATGTCTCATTAGGGTACTCAAGATATGATTCTAGCCTCATTGTCACACTACCTTCCAGACAGCTAGTAGTGGAGCCAAGACAGTTAGAGGTCGCCCTAGAGAAGGAAGATAGGCTGGTGGAGGTCAGACTTGTTGTTATGGTTTCCTTGGTAAACCTAAGGAAGAGGCATATGATGCAGTCATTATATGTATTATTTCAGTTTATCATAGAGATGCTTCGGTTTTGTTTGATTTGGGTTCTACTTATTCGTATATGTCATCTTGCTTTGCATCATATTTGTGTATGTCTTGTGATTCTTTGGATATTCCTATTTATGTATATGTTCCTAGTGGAGATTCTATTATAGTGGATCGAGTTTATCGGTCATGTATGTTGCTATTAATGGATATGATACTATGGTTGATAGCTTATTGTTGGACATGGTAAATTTTGAGGTGATCATTAGTATGGATTGGCTATCTCCATATCATGATATTTTGGACTGTCATGCTAAGACTGTGACTTTAGCTATGTCAGTCATTTGGTCATTCTACCAGTAGGGTAATGTCATTCTTGAAGGCTTAGTGTATGATTAAGAAAGGTTGTCTAGCATATTTGGCTTTTATTCCATATTTTAGTACAAAGGTTCCTTCTATGAATGTGACACTGGTTATGAGAAAGTTTCTAGAGGTGTTCCTTACAGATTTGTCAAGTATGCCGCCCGATAGGAATATTAATTTTGGTATTGAGTTAGTGCTGGGCGCTCAGCCTATATCTATTCCACCTTATTGCATGGCACCAACCGAGTTGAAGAAGTTAAAAGAGCATTTGCAAGATTTTCTTGAAATGGGGTTTATTAGATCTAGTGTTTCTCCTTTAGGTGCATCAGTTTTGTTTGTTAAGAAGAAGGATGATACTATAAGGATGTGCATTGACTATAGGTAGCTGAAAAAGGTTATTATCAAGAACAAGTATCCATTATCTCGTATTGATGATTTGTATGATCAGCTTCAAGGTGCTAAGGTATTTTATATGATTAACTTGAGATCGGGTTATCATCAGGTGAGATTAGGGCTTTGAATATCCCTAAGATGGATTTTAGGACTCGTATGATCATTATGAGTTCTTGGTGATGTCATTTGGTCTGACTACTGCTCCAGCGACATTCATGGATTTGATGAATCAATTTTTCAAGCTTTATTTGGACTTTTTATGATTGTATTCATTGATGACACCTTGGTTTATTCTCGCAGTAGGGAGGAGCATGAGCACCACTCGAGGATTGTGCTACCTTGACGGAGAAACAATTTTATGCTAAGTTTTCTAAGTGCGAATTTTTGTTAGATTCAGTCTAATTCTTGTGTCACGTAGTATCTGATGATGGTATTAAAGTTGATTCTAAGAAGACCGAGGCAGTTTAGAATTGTCCTAGACCTTCTAAAACTATAGAGAACAAGATTTCCCTAGGTTTGGCAGGCTACTATTGTCACTTTGTAGAATGGTTATCATCCATTGCAGCTCCATTGACTACTTGAATCGGAAATGTATTTCTTTAAGATGGTCTGATAAATGTGAAGAAAACTGTCGTAAACTCAAGGTTGCTTTGACTACAACACTAATGTTGGTGTTTCCCACAGGTTCAGGATCATATACTATATGTTGTGATACTTCATGCATTTGTCTTAGTGAGATATTGATGCAGGATGGTAGGGTGATTGCCTACACGTCATGGCATTTGAAGCCTCATGAGAAGAATTATTTCTTGATTTATAGTTGGTGGTGATTGTGTATATGCTCAAGATTTGGAGGAACTACATGTATAGTGTGTCGTGTGAGGTTTATACTGAACATTGTAGTCTTTCGCACTTGTCAAGCAGAAGGATTTGAATTTAAGGCAGCGAAGGTGGCTTGAGTTGCTTAAGGATTATAATATCACAATCTTGTATCATCCGAATAAGGCGAATGTGGTAGCGGATGCCTTCAGTAGAAAGGCAAAGAGTATGGGTAGTTTGACATCCATTCTAGCTGAGGAGAGGCCTTTGGTGATGGATGTTCAAGCTTTGCCAAATAGATTTGTGAGATTGGATATTCGAGCCTAGTAGAGTTCTTTCTTCTAGTATATCGAAGTTGTACTTGTTTGAGTGCATTAAGGCTCGCCAATATGATGATCCTCATTTACTGGTGCTTAAGAATACAATGCGGCAATGTGGTACTAAGAAAGTAGTTATTAGAGATGGTGTTATACGACTCCAGGGTCGGCTTTGTGTTTCTAATGTTAATGGCTTGAGGGAGTTGATACTTCAAAAGGCTCATATTCGCGGTATTCTAGTCATCCAAGTTCTACAAAGATATATCATGATTTGAAGGAAAATCTATTGGTGGCCGAGGACAAATAAGGACATTGTTAGTCATGTTTCACGGTGTTTAAATTGCCAGCAAGTTAAGTATGAAATCCACAAACTAGGTGATTTGACTTAGAAGATAATTATACTGGAATAGAAGTGAGAGCATATTGTTGATACTCAATCTTTCCCTATGTATTTTTATATACTCAAAATACTTTTAAAATAACATACACATGCATACATAAGCACGCCCAAGAGTTTTGGTATTTTTTCCTAATTTTAAGATTTTTAAAATCAATTTATTGTCTATTTTTAGCAGTATAAAATTCAATAGTTATTTCCAAAATTATTATTTTGGTGAGTAACTTATTTTATTCTTATATTTACACCAAAATATAATTAACGTGATTTTTTACATATTTTTACAAATTCATTTGATATTTTTAAGCTAAATTGTATAAAATTGCAATTATGGCCTATATTACGATTAATAGCGTTTTGCGATCATAAAATCATTTCCAGTATTTTTAGATTAATTTTTATATATAATTAATTAGCTCAGTGCTTTTAATTTGTTTTTAAAATCATTTTTACTATTTTTTATAAATAAAAAGGGTAAAACTAGCTATTTAACATATAGCCTCAGTTCATTTCAATTATAGCCCCATTACATTTCGATTTTTTAGCCTAAAAATTGACCCAATTTCAACTCAAATTCGGACGACCCAATTCTTATTTTTACCCGACCCCTAACCCGTTATCCAACCCGCTCGACCCTCTTTTTAATCCAGGCCATTGATCATTTTGATCAACGGCCACGATTTCCCCTTTCCTTTTTTAATCCGCCTACACCCCTAACCCTAACGCATTTCACTCAAACTGCCACCTCTAAACACTCTCCTCTCTCAAACTTTCTCAAAGGTTCTGGAAACCCTAATCGTCTTCTACTATCTTCTACCTCAAGCTCACCGGAATCCATGGCCTCTCAGGCCATGGGTGGCTTAAACTCGTCTCCATTTGCTCTTATACGTTTGGTGTTCGAAGGTTCTAGGTCCGACCTCGGTGGTGTCTGTTCAGATCTCTACATATCCGAGGTTCTAGGGCCCTTGGCGACCTTGCTTCGGCACACTCAGGCCTCATGAGCCTGATTCGTCACCTCTTCGACTCAGGATCTGATTTTTTCTTCCAAAGCCTTTCTCATTTCTAGGGTTTCGGACCCTAAGCTATTCGAGGTTCTTTCTATGTTTGTTTGCTTAGATCTATGCTGTATCTATGCTTTACTCGACATTTAAAGTGTTTTCCCCAAATTTTCTTTTCAAAATCGTTTGTCTTCGATTTAGGGTTTCAGAAAGGGTTTTCAAAAAATATGTTCTTCTTCTTCTTTTCTTTATGTGTGTTTGTATATATCATGCTCGTGTGACTTTTTTTTTTACTACGCATGTACTGTCCTTCTACTTTTCTTTTATACATGTTACTCCTGTTAATCCTTGTTTTGTTTCCCTTACTCTTCTACTATATGTGCTTGCTGTTGAGTTCTTTGATTTTACTCTATTTATGTTCTTGCTAAACATGTTTCCTCTGTTTTAATTTAAGTCTGTATCACCTCTTCTTTTCCGAACTAGTTTCTCAAATATGTTCTCTATGACCTCATGCCTATTTGTTTCTCATGATTCTGAACCTCTCTTTGATTAAACTCCCTTCTATATAACTTCTTTATTCACATGCTCGGGTGCTTTATATATGAGAGTTCTTCTTTCAAAAGGATTTTGCCAACTATTGATTGATTCCGAATTCCTTTTAATAAGGTTTGATTGATTACTATTGATTTTTCTCTAATTGAATCCTCTTTATCTATTCCTGGCTTGGTTCATTTAAGCAAGGCTTGTAATTTTTGATTTCCTTGGCTATTTGATTGATTCTCTTGCCTTATTTTTTACAAACTGTGTACTACTACAAAATTTTAAATAACTCATGTGCATTTATCCTTCTTGTGCTACTTTGACAGTTTTAACTCAAAATTTCTTTCCTTAATTGTCTTCTGCCCGTTTGAAATCATAATCCCTTAGTTGAAGGGGAATTCTATGTGATTGATTGCAAATTATTTTCTTACCTTTTCTCATTCGTTTCTCTGCACTATAAAGGGACTGCCCTTCTGCACTTTTAAAACAAGACCTGGACTTCGAAAGAAAGTAGAACTTTACACTGCATACTCACAATCCAATATTTTTCATAACAAACACACACTTTCAACTCAACACTTTTGCACTACAGACTTTACAGTTTCACAATCTCAATTCTCTTCTAGACTCATCGTATTCTGACTGCCTGTTTACACTTTGGATTTACAAGGCTGCTGCTTTCTTCTTTGTTTCTTTAAGACTGGTATGTTATAGTTTTAGTTTCAGCATCATCCCAATGTGTTTACTTACAGCCTTTGCATCTATGCTTACTTTATTGTCTATATGGAGTTAAATGTTTAACTGACATGCTAATTTCTTTTACCTGTTTCTGCTATGAGTCCCTACCCCTATTCCCTTCTATATGCTTGAGTTAAGTCCTTGGTCTGGCAGCATCCTAATTGCTGTCCAGACCTTGGCTTGATCCACAATGGATCATGACTCTCAATGTTCGACCAGCAGGCTGGTCAGGGGCGTGCCAGCATCCCAATTGCTGGGCACGACCACTAGCTTGCCTTGGTTTTCTCTGATTCCTTTTCCCCTTTGTGCACTTACACCTATTCCTAGAATCCTAAGTTCTGCCCCTCTCTCTTGAGCCTTGCCTTGGGACCTTGAGTTCCATCTGAACTTAGACATCTGAGAGTTGGCATTTCCACACTGCACTATAATCTAATTCTGTATATCTGGGGTGTAAGCACTGCCTGGAGTTCTTGAAACTCCTTGGATCTCTGAAGCACCCTAGGTAAGAGAAGGCTTTGGAAATCTGGATCTCAGAAGTGGTTCAATTTCATATTGTTAGATACCAAGTCTGAATTAGGCTGCTCGGATGTAGCTGTAATTTCTGATGTAATTTTTTATTTCTGTCTTATTTTTCGGTTTGTAATAATTTGTATAAACTCGGGGATCTAGTGAAAAGGGGAGGGGTTTACTTTTATGTGTAAGGGTAGAAATCATGCCTATAGGAGTGTTATTTCTGATTTCTACAACTCCACGCGTAGTTATCATGCCTATAGATCCCTATATTTCTATGCAAACGCTATTAGGCAAATAGTTAGGCTTAATAATAAAGGTCGTACATAGATATCATGTTCATAGGGCTCCTGTTCAGGTATTAATCAGTAATTTGTAGAAAGCATGCCTATAGGGAATCTTGGATATAAACAGTCTTACTCATTTAAAGACTTATCCGACTTCTGAACTCGCAAATCTTTTTCCTGAAATTCGTTGCATTTGCAAAAACTGGCAGTCTTCTGCGATTGCCTGAACAGTGTGAGTTAACAACACTCTTCTGAATAAGCTGGCTAACCACTTTTCTGAAATTAGTCCGTATATTTTAAAAAATCACCTCTTTCTTGGTAAATCTGCTAAACTTTTTAAGTTGGTAACGTTTTCTATAACAAACTAAAAACCTTATCTGAAATTCATTTTTACTCTGTCCAAGACCAGCATTTCTTTTATCAGTTTGCTTTCAAAATCAGTAGTTCTATTTCAACACATAGACAAAGGTTGATTAACTAAGCGGCTCAGTCTTTGACAACTGCATTCGAGTGAGCCTAATGCGGACTTCTTGTCTAAAAGTATGTGTTGAATCAGTCCGCTTATCGCTTTATTTTTTTTAAGACCAAACTAGTACGTGTAAGACACGCTAAACTATATGCTGTTATTTTAATTTAAGGAGGTTTACTTGAGCCCTATTTACTTACATTCTTTCCCATACCTGTATTATATGTTTTGAATGTCGTCTTAGTATTTTATCCTTTGAAACTCTCAAAAGCCCCAAGCCCCTTTCCCTTTAGGATTAGTAGTCCTAAATACCTCCGGGACTGATAAGATTGGGACGGGTACTAGCATGCAATAAGTGACGATACCATTCGCGCTTTAATACCTTAACGGGGTAGGGAGGGTAGAATATGGATATGATGACCGGTGCGCTAATATCACGTGCGACCCCTCTTCTGAGGAGTCATTGCTGGATATTGCATTGAAGTGATCTATATTAATCATAAACCTAGGATCCCCTTCCCTTTATGTGCTTTCAACTTTTCAAATCTTTTAATAAATTTCTATCCTCTTTACTTACTTTCAAAGGTTTTTTGATCTAATCGCAGTGCCATATGTAAGTCCTTATTTGAGCCTTGTTTGTTTACTTATAAAGTCACAATGTAACATGGCCGAGAACCACACTAGTGGATCTTGAGGGGTGCCTAACACCTTTCCTTTGAGATATTTTTTAGCCCTTACCTGAACTCTGGTTTTCATCTCAAACCCTTCTAAAAGTGTCCTAATGCACTATAATCATTAGGTGGCGACTCTTCAAAAACTCCAAACCCAATTCTCGAAAGGGAATAGAGTTGTCCTCCCCAATGTCGTATACCCGATTTCTAACCCTCAGAAGGGGGCGGAGGAAAAAGGGGGCGTCGATAGCATGGCGACTCTGCTGGGGAGTCTTTAGGATTTTACCATTGTATGTTGCTTGTGACTTTACTATCTCATTAATTGCTTTATTTACTGTCTTTTATTCTATCACTACGAAACTGACTTGGCTCTTCATGTCTTTCCTTTCCTTTAGCTGCTTTCCTTTACTGCTTTATTTCAATACTGTTGTAATTATTGCAATTATTGTAATCATTTATCGTATGAACGTGGAAATACATGTCAATTTGTTTCATTCTTGTAAACTGCATCTTCAATATCATATTCCACTCGTGCCAAAAAAATACCATAGAAACGCTTATAATGAGTGGTTGCGTTCTTCCAATATTATCACCCTTTAAATTTGGCAAAGGCGTATTTGCGATAAAACCAGTCGATCAGCGGTGCAGTCGATGGTTCCGTGCCTTTCCCTCTTGAGTTGTCCGCTCAAGGGTACCAGTCTAATACCTCATAGAAACCTTACTCTGTTTAATTATGCATGCATCATGGTCTAACCTAGCCGAGTCAGTTATGTTATCCGCATAATGACTCATTAAGATAGCCTTGTCCAAAGTCCATCGGGTTTCCCTGAAACCCAAACGGACACCTACATGTTCTATGCATTTATTTGGAGAACTAAGTGCTTGCTATGCTAATTATTGGTTTAAATAGTCGAGTCTGGTGGGGTAAGGTTCTAACACTCTGATTTGCAGAAAATGAGGCACGAAGTCCCCAGATTTGGCATGGTAACCAACATTCATCCAAAGCTGCTAAATTGGTGGGAAGACCTCCACTCCAGTGATGAGACACTCATCCGCAAATACTTAGGGAATCTGCCATCTCTTCTAGAAATCCATCCTGACAACAAAATCATAGAGGCTGCGACTCCGTTTTGGGATAGTGACAGGTCCGTGTTCCTCTTCGGGGACCTTGAAATAACTCCTTTGCTCGAGGAAATAGGAGGTTTAGCTAGTATTTCTTGGGAGACTCCGGGTTTGCTTATGCCAGAGAATCGCAAGGGTAGGGGTTTCCTTAAGATGATGGGACTGAAGAAGAATCCAGACTTGACCTGTTTGAAAGACTCCTACATCCCATTCGACTATCTGTACGAGAGGTATGGCCATAGCAAGTCATACCGCACCTATTCAGACGAATTTGCCCTCACCTCACTGGGGCATATTCACAGGAGGGTCTTCGTATTCATGATTTGCTTCCTAGGAATGATAGTGTTCCGTATGAAGAAGGCTAGGATCCACACTAGACTGGCCATGGAAACTAAGACTATGATGGAAGGAATTGACGGGCAACATTTCAGTATAGTGCCCATGATTGTTGTAGAGATATACCGAGCCCTGGACAACTGTCAGCGAAGGGCCAGTCATTTTGAGGGATAAAATTTACTACTTCAACTCTGGCTCATGGAACACCTCCATAAGGGAGAATACCGGAAAGAGATCTTACGCAGAGACTGGGATGATCACATTGCCTTCCACCAGCCAAGGCGTATGAACTATATGCCTAACATGTTCGCTCAGCCAGAGGACGCTGGGGGATGGGTAGAGCTAGTTGAGAATCTGAAGGAGGACCAGATGCAGTGGATGGTTGAGTGGTTCCCTACGGAAGAATTCATTATTCGATCCCGAGATGCGCCATTTCTCATACTCATTGGTCTAAGGGGAACTTATCCCTATGTCCCCCTCCGGGCCATGAGACAGGCTGGGAGAAAGCAAATCATACCAAGGGTCGACAAGATGAGTCACTTTAAGGCCGATTTCCAGGACGATGATAGCCCTCACAAATGCCAAGCTCAATGCATGTGGCATTGCAAGCTCGTTTTGGGGAGAGAATCTATCGATCCAGACAGGTACCATGCCAGTTGTGTGCCATACTATTTGGGTTGGTTGGAAGACAATCACAATGATATGGGTCAGCCCGGGTTCATTCACAGACACAGAATCATCAACGAGAAAGCTGAGGCACCGGTTAAGTACAATCAACTACGCAAGAGAATTCGAGAATGTGAAAGTGAGCTTCGGGAGATACAAGAAGCCCATCAGAAGTTGATCGAGGAATGGAAGGATATGGCTGTTAGCGCCAACAAGCGATTAGGGTACTTGGAGCGAGGTCTAGTGGAGCTAGAAGGAAAGTTCCTCAAGAGGATTGAAGATTGTCAAAACGCCGAAGGAAATGCATGCGGACATCTGGCCCAATCTTATCTACTGCTAGGACTGCACGAGCTGGTAAAGCTGTTCGAGGGACACAAAGATGCCGAATCTGGGGAAGGTCCTTCCGGGACCAAGTAGTTAGGAGTCTTTTATTTTTAATAATGTAATAAGGCCAATGGCCACTAGTGACATTTTACTATTTAGCGTTGTTTTGGATTCGTCTTATTTTTATCAATAAAATGAGGCATTTAGCATTATAAGTTCTCCAAATTAATTTGCCACTAGGCCTACCTCGGGCACAACAAGGCACCCAAATTAGGACACGATTTATATTCTTGCACAATGTGTTTAAATATTGCAACATTTTCTTCTCATAGCCCGCACTAACTTGTTACCTTTTTGTTTTTCTTTATTTTTTTTTATTCCCCTCCCCAAAGGTTAGTTCGTGCATTCTGGAACTATCATCATACAGTACAAAATCCAAGGGCCCTCTACCTCCTCCTCCTCCAAGTCCTATCCGGAACAAGAACAAAGGCAGAATGGGAGATTCAAACGCTAGAAAAGAAATTGAAGGAATTGAGATTCCTCAGGGTACCCTGGTTGCCAAGGAAACTGCTGCCCAACTTGAGCAAAAATTGTTGAAGTTCCAAGAAGAACTGGATCAAGTTCGGAATTTGGCAAATTTATCATTCACTCTCACCGCTCCTGATGTCAACTTTCCAAATACTCAAAATTCCGTACCTCTGTAGAACACCCCACAGCCACAGAAACAACCCACTCATGCTCAATGCTGCAACACATGCCACACTTCAAACAACACTCCGCTACCTATTCCTGAACCTCTAAACACAACAAACAATCACCTCCCACAACACTCCCATCTACGTAGATACTATACCCCACTATACTCAACCAATCTCAAATGTACCTGAGTCTGATGACAAGGACTCTCTCATTAGAAACTTGGCAGCAGAACTCAAGAAGTTGACCAGCCGAATAGAGGGCATGGAAGGAAACAAATGTATAAAGGGGCTGAATTATGAAGACCTTTGCATTCAGCCAGATGTTGAACTTCCGGAGGGGTACAAACCTCCCAAGTTTGAAATGTTCGATGGCACAGGAGATCCCAGAGTCCACCTGAGGACGTACTGTGATAAGATAGTTGGAGTCGGAAGGGATGAGAAAGTCCGCATGAAACTCTTTATGAGAAGTCTGAAGGGGGACGCTTTATCCTGGTACATCATCCAGGACCCCAAGAAATGGACCAGTTGGGTAGGTATGACATCAGATTTCATGGATAGGTTCCGATTCAATACAGAGAATGCACCAGATGTATTCTTCATCCAGAATTTGAAGAAGAAGCCTACCGAGACATTCCACGAGTATGCTACTCGTTGGAGAGCAGAGGCTGCTAAGTCAGGCCAGCCTTAGAAGAGGAATAGATGAACAGATTCTTTGTCCGGGCTCAGGATCCACAATATTATGAGAGGTTGATGCTGATCGAGGGCCACAAATTCTCCGACATCATCAAGCTGGGAGAAAGAATTGAAGAAGGCATTAAAAATGGTATGGTTACTAATCTTGAAGCATTGCAGGCCACCAACAAGGCTTTACAGTCTGGTGGCACGTCCAAGAAGAAGGACGTGAGTGCCGTGATGTTCGTACAGGGAGCCAAATCACCACCGAAATACCACACTTACCCGTCACCTCCACTTACATATCATCCTATCCCAAATTACCAAGCACCCGCACCCTCTTACCAAAATCCGCCACCCGTTTACCAATCATCTCCACCTCCTACATATCAACCTACTTCATCTAGATACTCTCAACCCGCACCTATTTACCAAGATTATAGTGCCCAACCCTCTCACTACCAATCACCTCCCACTCGCCAAAATTTCCCTAGACCCAGGCCAAATTTTGACCGCAGACCTCCCAGACAATATACAGCCATCACTAAGCCAATTGACCAGCTGTATGAGAGACTTAAAGCTGCTGGTTATGTCTCCCCTATCCCTGCCATAACTCCAGAAAATCCTTCCCTGTGGGTCAATCCTAATAAGACCTGTGCATACCACTCCGGCATGAAGGGACATACCATTGACGAGTGCCGCTCATTGAAAGACAAGATTCAGACTCTAATCAACAATAAGGTTATCATAGCAAAGGAGCCTGCTCCTAATATCTGCAACAACCCTCTGCCCGATCACAAGGTTGGAAACATTCACATGATCGAGATCGAAGATGACTGGGACCCTAAGGGATCGATAGGATTGATTGCTGAGGGTGATGAGCCAAAGAAACCGATGGTCACACTTAACCCAATTGTGGTACAGAATCAGCCCTCCAAGGGTAATGAAGTAAATATGTCTCTACCTCTCGAATTTGAAGCACCTTCTTTTGCAAAGGCGCCCAGACCAATTTAGGTTGAGTTTGGAGTCCCAAAGGCACCTGTATCTTTCGAAGTTGCTGTGTTACAGCCAATGACACCTATTCCTGTAGCAATGTCAGACATAACACCATCCAACTCAAATGCCATACCGTGGGATTACACAGCTGAGGCGAGAAGAAAAGGAAAGACCAAGACGGGAGAAGCAATTGCTGCGCAGGGTATGACCAGGACAGGCAGGGTTTACACTCCAGAGCACCTAGCTGAGTCCAGTAAGCAAGCCTCTGGACGGACTATTGAAACTGGGCCCGATGATCTTTGGAGAAAAATACAAGCTAAGGAGTATTCAGTCATCGAGCAGTTGAACAAAACACCAGCCCAGATCTCCATCCTAGCTCTTCTGCAGAGCTCTGACGCACACAAAAATGCCTTGATGAAGATATTAAGCGAAGCTTATGTACCCAACAACATAACTGGAGGCGAAATGGTAAATATGGTAGGGCAAGTATTGGAAAGCCACAAGATCACCTTCCACGAAGATGAGCTGCCACCGGAAGGACTAAGTCACAATATGGTCTTGCACATCACCGTGCAGTGCGAGGATTATTTCATCACTAGAGTCTTGATCGATGGAGGCTCCAGCCTCAACATCTATCTGTTGATAACTCTCAGAGCATTGGGAAAGAGCCTGCTTGAGATCAACGACAGGGCCATCAATGTCAAAGCCTTCGATGGGTCCCAAAGGTCCACTATCGGAGAGATCAACCTATGTCTGCAAATGGGACCAACTTGGTTCGACGTTGACTTTCAAGTGATAGATGTCCCAACATCCTACAACTTGCTATTAGGGCGATCATGGATCCACGCTGCTGGAGCGGTAGCATCGACCCTGCATCAGGCAGTGAAATTCGAGTGGAATCACCAAGAGGTGATTATTCATGGCGATGGTAGCAACCCCATATACGGCCTCCAGACCGTCCTAATGGTTGGAGGCAGAAGGAAAATAGGTGGAGAAATATACCACCACATCGAGCAGGTCAACGCTGTAGACAAGGATAAATGGTGGGATAACAAAATTGAAAGTATCCTGAATTGGTGTGGGTACGAACCTGGAAAGGGACTCGGCAAAAACCTCCAGGGAATCACCAAGCCCATCAAGCTGAAGGAACATGGTACTACATTTGGTTTGGGTATGAATACACTTGGGAGGAGTTCAATCACTGGTCTCCACCATGGCGCGGTCCCTACTACCCACTGGAGCATCCGATACCTCGCCTTGAGCAGACTTCCAGTAGGCAGACATCATATACGGATCAGAGGAAGATGAAGCTTTAGCGGCCATGAAGAATCTGTTCCTAGAGGACGATAATATGGACTGCTATGTTCTTTTCGAGGAGGAAGGGGAGGAAGGCCCTTCTATACAAGCTGTGAACCGAGGAGAACGCCTCAGCAATTGGTCGATCAAAACCACCAGGGCCCGGAAAGCTTCGGGGTAGCAAGGCTAAACAAAAGCACCATGCATTACACTTTTACCTTTTACTAGCTGCTTTTATTTCCGCATTGTCTTTAATTTTGAAAAGAGCTCTGATATTCAAAACAATTATAAATTCAATCTAAGCATTTCAATTTACTATATATACCACTCTTATTATTTTTCTATCATTCACTTTATTTTACACAGCATTACTATTACTTACCTTGACGATAAACCAACGATTGTGACTTGCAACGAGACAACGCAACAAACGAATATGGATTCAGAAGAGGATGATATACCAGAAGAGGTCGTTAGAGAGGTTGAGAATTTTGAGAATAGGCCTAAGTCTAACTTGGAAGAAACTGAGGTCATTAATCTGGGAGATACAGAGAATGTCAAAGAAACGCGCATCAGTGTTCACCTGTCACCATCAGAAAAGAAAGAGTACACAGAGTTCCTAAAGGAATATGAAGACATATTCGCCTAGTCATATGATGGCATGACTAGTCTTAGTACATCCATTGTATC